>NC_056739.1:28608354-28610605 GCF_019279795.1 Protopterus annectens | reverse complement strand
AATGAAACAACAATAAATTTAAAAAAAAAAACAAAACCACATAAATTTAAAAACAAAACGGGGCTGAAAAAAAATAAAGGGTTTAAAATAATTTTAAAACAAAAAAAACAAAATAACACGGGAATCACCGCTAAACATGAAATACTGACAATCATACAATAACAGGGCTGTGTAAGGTAATCTTACGCTAAACATGAAATACTGACAATCATACAATAACAGGGCTGTGTAAGGTAATCTTACGCTAAACATGAAATACTGACAATCATACAATAACAGGGCTGTGTAAGGTAATCTTACGCTAAACATGAAATACTGACAATCATACAATAACAGGGCTGTGTAAGGTAATCTTACGCTAAACATGAAATACTGACAATCATACAATAACAGGGCTGTGTAAGGTAATCTTACGCTAAACATGAAATACTGACAATCATACAATAACAGGGCTGTGTAAGGTAATCTTACGCTAAACATGAAATACTGACAATCATACAATAACAGGGCTGTGTAAGGTAATCTTCGCTAAACATGAAATACTGACAATCATACAATAACAGGGCTGTGTAAGGTAATCTTACGCTAAACATGAAATACTGACAATCATACAATAACAGGGCTGTGTAAGGTAATCTTACGCTAAACATGAAATACTGACAATCATACAATAACAGGGCTGTGTAAGGTAATCTTACGCTAAACATGAAATACTGACAATCATACAATAACAGGGCTGTGTAAGGTAATCTTACGCTAAACATGAAATACTGACAATCATACAATAACAGGGCTGTGTAAGGTAATCTTACGCTAAACATGAAATACTGACAATCATACAATAACAGGGCTGTGTAAGGTAATCTTACGCTAAACATGAAATACTGACAATCATACAATAACAGGGCTGTGTAAGGTAATCTTACGCTAAACATGAAATACTGACAATCATACAATAACAGGGCTGTGTAAGGTAATCTTACGCTAAACATGAAATACTGACAATCATACAATAACAGGGCTGTGTAAGGTAATCTTACGCTAAACATGAAATACTGACAATCATACAATAACAGGGCTGTGTAAGGTAATCTTACGCTAAACATGAAATACTGACAATCATACAATAACAGGGCTGTGTAAGGTAATCTTCGCTAAACATGAAATACTGACAATCATACAATAACAGGGCTGTGTAAGGTAATCTTACGCTAAACATGAAATACTGACAATCATACAATAACAGGGCTGTGTAAGGTAATCTTACGCTAAACATGAAATACTGACAATCATACAATAACAGGGCTGTGTAAGGTAATCTTACGCTAAACATGAAATACTGACAATCATACAATAACAGGGCTGTGTAAGGTAATCTTACGCTAAACATGAAATACTGACAATCATACAATAACAGGGCTGTGTAAGGTAATCTTACGCTAAACATGAAATACTGACAATCATACAATAACAGGGCTGTGTAAGGTAATCTTACGCTAAACATGAAATACTGACAATCATACAATAACAGGGCTGTGTAAGGTAATCTTACGCTAAACATGAAATACTGACAATCATACAATAACAGGGCTGTGTAAGGTAATCTTACGCTAAACATGAAATACTGACAATCATACAATAACAGGGCTGTGTAAGGTAATCTTACGCTAAACATGAAATACTGACAATCATACAATAACAGGGCTGTGTAAGGTAATCTTACGCTAAACATGAAATACTGACAATCATACAATAACAGGGCTGTGTAAGGTAATCTTACGCTAAACATGAAATACTGACAATCATACAATAACAGGGCTGTGTAAGGTAATCTTACGCTAAACATGAAATACTGACAATCATACAATAACAGGGCTGTGTAAGGTAATCTTACGCTAAACATGAAATACTGACAATCATACAATAACAGGGCTGTGTAAGGTAATCTTACGCTAAACATGAAATACTGACAATCATACAATAACAGGGCTGTGTAAGGTAATCTTACGCTAAACATGAAATACTGACAATCATACAATAACAGGGGGCTGTAAGGTAATCTTACGCTAAACATGAAATACTGACAATCATACAATAACAGGGCTGTGTAAGGTAATCTTACGCTAAACATGAAATACTGACAATCATACAATAACAGGGCTGTGTAAGGTAATCTCACGCTAAACATGAAATACTGACAATCATACAATAACAGGGCTGTGTAAGGTAATCTTACGCTAAACATGAAATA
>NC_056739.1:27982994-28090978 GCF_019279795.1 Protopterus annectens | reverse complement strand
TTTCTTGGATTGTGTTCCCACTGGGGCATTCAGTTCTGATTATGGAAGGCCTGAACATCACCTTTATGTCCTACCCTACACGAGGAGCATTTGGTTGATGTTCTGCGTACCTTTTTAAAGCAACAAGTAGTCTTTGGTAGACTGGCCAGACGTTCAGGCTTCCATGGCAGGGAGACCCATCTGTTAAGAATACTGAACAGTGAAGACAAGGACATCTACCATTATGGTAAGATTTTACACAACTTTGCTTTTATTATTCAGTTGACTTGGCTAAATCACATCTGTGCAATGCAAAATTATAAATATGGTATGCATGTCTTTTGCAATTCATGTCTAAGCTTTAATTGAAAAACTGCCTTTTTTTAAATTTCCTTTTTGTTATAACTATTGAAAATTATGTTAAACCTAGGATGGTAAATTACCAGACAGAGATGTTACATCAGTTACATTTGATAACACAAGCTATAGTATTAAACATTAATTTGTGAATGGAGCTCTTTGTAAGTTTTACAGAACACACTGACAAGTTGAACAGTACAAACAATGTATGCACTTTACTGCCTTTTACCTTCTGCTGAAAAAAGGAAAAGGTCCTTGGACCAGACTATGTACCCAGTAGGCAAATCAAAGAAAGACAGAAAGACAAACAGGCAGAGAGATACACAGATAGATAAGAAAATGTGAGTGTGCCTCAAGGACCTAATTCATAACATGGAAGAGATCCCCTTGACCCTGGTTCAAGTTGGACCACACACTGGAAGAGCCAGATGGGAGAAAAGTTTATGACTACGCAAAGTCAGCTAACAGAGAAGTGATGCCTAGTAAAAGGTCAGGTGTGAGTGTGGCTCCTTGCTCAGGTGCTACTGGAGACACCATGTCTTACCCTAGAATGTTGAGGCACTCCAGGCAGGTTGTATCCCATGGAGCCAGGCACCAGCATCAGATGTCTGGAGTAATGGAATTTGTACTCTGAATGCTATTAGATGGAAAGGGGCAAAGGGCAAGTTAACAAATCTGCCCTGCCTATAATGAAAGCCTGTTGGCACATGAACATCAACTGCAGCAGCCAGGACAAAGGTGCAGTTACAAAAAGAAATTATCCTTGGAAAAAGAAGCCCACCCCATGTGGTGATGTGAAGTACTACTGCTTGTTAAAATAGGAAACAAAAGGGCCAAGGGTGGCTAGAGATGGCTGTATGATCAGGCTGGAAAACTCCAAGGGGAAGAAATCAAGAAAAGATTCCTTTCATTTAGTACTGGGTATATTAGGGCATTGACTAGCCTTAGTGTTCCAAAGTGGGGAGCTAGAACTGGTAGCAGGTCCCTCTGTACTCCCTACTGTCACTGTTACATTCAGCTGTGTGTGTGTTAGTGACTGGGGGGTGGGGTCAGTTGTCATCTCAATCATTATCAGTAGGAAAATAGGGACCCCATGATAATCCTGAATTAGCCGAGTCAGTGCGGAGGTAACAAGACACAGCCAATGTCAAGTAAGGAGATGGGTAATTAGTACAAGTCATAACTAGAAAGATTTTTAACCCTAGTTTACATAATACACACTAACTTTGCATATATTACTCTGCCTATCCGTTTTATTACATTGCCTTCTTCCACAAACCAGACAAGCACTTGGAAAGGAGTTTCAGTCCAATGTGCACTGCTACTCATCAAATTTTGAGTATATTACCATGTACTAAATTTTGTTGCATAGATGCCATGCATTTTCTAACACTGACTGTGTTTGTTTCTGTTCCAGACATTGCCCCATCAAGCACCATACCTGGTACCAATGTAACTGTGGGACACACACTGCTGCTGCCTTGTTATTTTTCTGTTGACTCTGGGACACCTGACTTGCACCATCTCGTAGTGGAGTGGGAATTTAATAAAACTCCTCTGGTTAGCTTTACTGATAATATTCTTTTTAACACCAGAAGGGCATGGCTTTTTGCGGATGAACTCAGGAAAGGAAATGCTTCCCTGGTACTCACCAGTGTTTCACCAGCAGATAAAGGTGATTATACATGTAATGTCAGAGATCTCTCGGGCAAGAAACCAAAAGTGACAGTCTCTCTAACCTCTGAAGGTAATGTATTTCACAATAAATTAAAGTTTTCATTTTCTTTCAGTCTTACAGTGTGGAAATTTAGTTTCAGAAAGTATAATTATTTTATTCATTTCCTTTATTTGGACAAGTGAAAAACTATGCAAGGGCTTATTATCAGCTGTGTCCTTTATCTTACAGTCTATATATTTAAACAGATGAACAAGGATACAGGGGGCAAGTTTTAATCATGACTTTAAAGTTATACCTGTGAGTTCCTAACAGAGATTTTCCAAAATCTGTTATGGCTTGATTTTTTTAAACATCATTTAGATATGTGCTGTTCATGATGAGTTATGGTTTATTTTGTATTTGTACATTCATTTGTTGGCCAGGCAGGTCTAATCCCTTTATCATGATTGCCTTATACCACCAGTTATCTACTAATTCCACTAGTGATTTAATGCAGATTACAAATCACAAGTAATTTGTTCACAATGATCACAATGATCTTAGGGTCTAATTCAGAGCTAAACATGGCTCAGGGCTATTAGCAATGAGGTCCTGATCTGACTGCTTCAATATCTGATTAATTCAGATTGCTTTTTAGATTTCATGACATTTTCTTACAGCTCTCTCTGCCATGAGGTATTGTATGAAAATATTACTTTAAGTATTATTTCTGTACAATAAATTTATTTTACTGTATTACTTGTTTAAGAAGGCACAACTGAATCAACACTGAGCTACTAGACACAGCCAATGTCTAGTTTAACTCATACTAACTTTGTTTATATTTTTTCTGATCAATTTTATTATATTGCCTTCTCCCACATACCAGATAGGTACTTGGACTAATTTCAGGCTCTAACTGGGAGTTATCACTCAAGAAAACTATCAGCATATGCGGTTTCAGTCATTTACACATGTGAATTGTATACTAAATCAATTTGTTTATATAAAGCTTCCCACTGAAAGGTCAGGACTCAAAATGCAGACTGCCAGCATGTTAAAAAATAGAGCTTGGAAATAGAGGACAAGAGTGACTATCTAACATCTCTTGTCTTTTAGGACCCCTTGTGTCTCTATTGAGGGGAGGGCAAGCCCCCCAGCCCCTAGCTTAAACATACTAACTCCAAAATGACCATACCTTGGAGAAAAGATAATATTCTGAGAAATGGCCTTCTTGGACTTAATATATGCAAGTCCAATTTTTCGACCATTCAGTCTCCCATTTCAGGACTCGCTGTAGCAGGTCCCGACATTTCAAATGGTAACCTTATACATAATTATACAGTACATTGATAAAGATACTTAATTGTTACAGAGAGATGACTCATCCAAGATGGCAGCAGCTTCACTTACATTTAATTTCTTTGTTTTTAGACTTGTTTTCCTAACAATCAGCTCTGCTTAAACCTTATTATTCTCTGGGGTGTTCGGAGCTGCTCTGAAATGATGTTATAAGTGCAGAGATATTTTTGTGATGTAGCATCTTGCAGTTCTGTTACTCTGCTTCATGGATACACTGCTTCATGTTATTCAGACATCAAACAGTATGTTTGTGATCCTAATAATTGCAGTTTAAGACAATAAGATGTCAGCTCCTACTGCTGTGCTTTAACAACTTTTCTTTTTGGATTTTATTGTATTTTAGCCACACATGTTATTCTACATTATTTAATAATCAAATCTGTACTTCAATTTAGTGGTCTTGCCACCAGTGGACATATAATGATGCCAGCTTGAACCCGAATTTCACTTAATGAATTTTTGTTTTCATTTTGGCTGTCTTGCGATTTCATACCTGGTTTGTGCTGGGTTTCCATCCATTACTGCACCTCAGTGTTGTGCAGTAGGTGATCTGAGTTCGAGTTGGAAGGGTATCCCTTTCCATCTGCTCATGTCCATCATAAAAGAACACATATTTTCTAATCTCATTAAGTTATTTATTTTTACCTTTGTTTGAGTTTCTTGCTGGTGGTGGAAGTTTAGATTTGGAAAACCCAAAGTTCTAGTTGCCTAAAGAATGCTATAGTTTTAGAGGTTGCTTGCTGCTATGCACTAAAAATAACCCTGAAGATATGGAAAATTATTTTTACATTGACTGTTTTTATTTATTATTTATTTTGTGTATATGTAAATGGAGATTCTAAATGCATTCTTATGGTGGAATGTCTGAATGTGTAATTGTAATTATCGATACACTATAACTAGAAAATAAAGAAGAGCTGCAGAACTGTGTGGATGAAAACCAAACATAAGAGGGCAATAAAACTGAGCCATGTGGGGTTTCTATGGCATGAAAAGGAAAAGTAAGAGGGTAATAAAACTGAGCCTTGTGGGGTTTCTATGGCATGAAAAGGGAAAGTAAGAGGGCAATAAAACTGAGTCTTGTGGGGTTTCTATGGCATGAAAAGGGAAAGTAAGAGGGCAATAAAACTGAGCCTTGTGGGGTTTCTATGGCATGAAAAGGGAAAGTAAGAGGGCAATAAAACTGAGCCTTGTGGGGTTTCTATGGCATAAAAAGGGAAAGTAAGAGGGCAATAAAACTGAGCTTTGTGGGGTTTCTATGGCATGAAAAGGGAAAGTAAGAGGGCAATAAAACTGAGCCTTGGGGGGTTTCTGTGGCATGAAAAGGGAAAGTAAGAGGGCAATAAAACTGAGCCTTGTGGGGTTTCTATGGCATGAAAAGGGAAAGTAAGAGGGTAATAAAACTGAGCCTTTTGGGGTTTCTATGGCATGAAAAGGGAAAGTAAGAGGGCAATAAAACTGAGCCTCGTGGGGTTTCTATGGCATGAAAAGGGAAAGTAAGAGGGCAATAAAACTGAGCCTTGTGGGGTTTCTATGGAATGAAAAGGGAAAGTAAGAGGGCAATAAAACTGAGCCTTGTGGGGTTTCTATGGCATGAAAAGGGAAAGTAAGAGGGCATAAAACTGAGCCTTGTGGGGTTTCTATAGCATGAAAAGGGAAAGTAAGAGGGCAATAAAACTGAGCCTTGTGGGGTTTCTATGGCATGAAAAGGGAAAGTAAGAGGGCAATAAAACTGAGCCTTGTGGGGTTTCTATGGAATGAAAAGGGAAAGTAAGAGGGCAATAAAACTGAGCCTTGTGGGGTTTCTATGGCATGAAAAGGGAAAGTAAGAGGGCATAAAACTGAGCCTTGTGGGGTTTCTATAGCATGAAAAGGGAAAGTAAGAGGGCAATAAAAGTGAGCCTTGTGGGGTTTCTATGGCATGAAAAGGGAAAGTAAGAGGGCAATAAAACTAAGCCTTGTGGGGTTTCTATGGCATGAAAAGGGAAAGTAAGAGGGCAATAAAACTGAGCCTTGTGGGGTTTCTATGGCATGAAAAGGGAAAGTAAGAGGGCAATAAAACTGAGCCTTGTGGGGTTTCTATGGCATGAAAAGGGAAAGTAAGAGGGCAATAAAACTGAGCCTTGGGGAGTTTCAATGGCATGAAAAGGGAATGTAAGAGGGCAATAAAACTGAGCCTTGTGGGGTTTCTATGGCATGAAAAGGGAACGTAAGAGGGCAATAAAACTGAGTCTTGTGGGGTTTCTACAGCTACGGGAAGGAAAATGAACCTCAGACACCTATGTTGTCCTTACACAAAGTGTTTGAAATATAAACGTTTAACCAGAATGAGACTTTAGCAGCTATTCCAGGTCCTAAAAGAAGAGGAGGACATTTGGGACCAGGTCATGTTCTGTGATGACAAAGACTTTAGTGAGCTCTACAAATACACAGCATGTCAGATTTTCTTTAGCTATATTTATTAGGATGCCATCCATTAGTGCCCCAAAGGATGTCACTGTACTCCTACCTGTTTACAATCCATGTTGCTATATAAAAAGTATGACATGTTTCTGCATGTAGGATAGTTAAGTCATTTTGTTTTCGTAAATTTTTTTATAGTGTTGGAAGAATGGATATTGATATGTGTTCTTTATCAGAGGTTGTTTTTTTTTTTTTTTTGCAGCTTCGGAAGGGGGTTAACCCAGGTATGTTTCCAGATGGCCAGTATAGTATATGTGCCAAAAAGCAGGTTTGTAAATATGGTGGAGGATAAAACGTTTCTTCCCAACATTTTTATAAAACAGGATCTAAAGGAAGCAGATTTTCTTTGAAGTTATAAAGAAAATGTGGAATAAGAAAAACACTGACACTTAAGTGAGGTTTACTATTGAAGCAATAAACATCGCAGAACCATATATTGCAATATTGACAAATCATTCTGAAAACACAACACTGCAGGACTGTTTGAAGCCCTTCTTTTCTCAAGTCTTACTCTATCCTTTTTGCCTGACTAGCTATTCCACTCATGAGGTAGTGAGGGGAGGGCAGTGCAGGGACCACATTGTTAGGATGTGAGGTAGTGAGGGGAGGGCAGTGCAGGGACCACATTGTTAGGATGTGAGGTAGTGAGGGGAGGGCAGTGCAGGGACCACATTAAGATGTGAGGTTCGGGCAGTGCGGGGACCACATTGGTAGTGAGGGGATGGCGGTGCCAAGACTACATTGCTATGATGTAAAGGAGGTGGGGGAGAGGAATGAATGGACTGCAGTAATATAATGTGGAGGAGTGGCAAAGTAGAAAGAGAGGAATGCCGTGCGAAGACATGAGGCACGGGGAAGAAGAATGATGGTTTGTCAGTACTAGTATGTCAGGGAGGGGCGAAGAGTACATAAATACAACTGCCACAGAAACAAATGACCAGAATTAAAGAAAGGAAAAGGGTTAAATGCTTATTGTAAGTTAAAAGCTGATAGTATTACATGAAATAGTAAATTTATACCCCATTTATTAATCACGATATTCAGAATTTTGTGTCAGGTTTCGGTTTCTGTGCAAATAGAATATTTTATAGTTTTGGTCGGAAAAAACATTTGGTCAAGTACAATTTAACTAAGGACCAATGCGTGGCTTTGAAGACTTTACAGAGTAAACATGATCTAGTTATAAAACTATCAGACAAAGACAATACTGTTATTTTTAATTTTGCTAAATATCTAGATATCTGTTAGAAGCATTTAAATGTTACTTCTACTTATAAAGGATGTGATATTAATAAATATGAAGAATCATTAAAACATTGTACATTGTTACTGGATAAAGGTGTAAGGTTAGGATATTTCCCTAGACAAGAATTTGGTAAAAAATTTAATATTAATTCATGTTGTATTGCAACATTTTATTGCCTCTCAAAAATACGCAAAGAGACTGAAAATTTGAGTGGATATCCAATAGTTTCAGCGCAAAAATATTTTTTGCACAATTTAGGAATATTCTTACATGAATGCTTATTACCTTATGTAGAGAAAGTCCCATCTTATTTTAAAGATAATGGTGATTTTTTGGTAAAAATCAAAACATTAAGATGGAATGAAAGCATACATTGGCCTGTAATGGACATTAGAAGTTTAAATACTAGTACACAGCACAACTATAGACTACAAACCATATATTATTTTTTGAGGGATAGTCCATTAACCCATTATGTTATAGAACTGTTAGCATTTTGTTTGAATAATATTTTTTTACTTTTAATGAGGACATTTTTCATCAAATTCAGGGTATGGCCATGAGAGCACCATTTGCCCAGATGTATGCAAATATTACGATGGCTAAGTTTGAAGTAGAATATGTTTATCAACATACTTTTCTTAAAAAATCATATTAAATAGTTTCACTTTATTGATGATCTGCTTATTTGTCATGGAAGTAGTGGAAAAGTTAACAGTTGTATTAGTGATTTGCAGGACAATAGATGGGTCTATATTATAACATCGAAATCTACAAAGATCGAATGTTATAATATCAAACCCTAAACATCAAAATCCACAAACATCGAACAGTCAGAATAGCGATTCTTTTCCCAGGGGAAAAAAAATCACTATTCCGAGAAACATACACACAACACAAACAAACACAAAAAACAACAATCCACACACATAAACTTAAAATCCAAATCCTACACCTAAACCTAAACTAAACTTTACATACACTACTATCTATCCACTTACCTTAACCCAACCCTAACGTCCATCACTATCGCACACTCACCTCACATGCACCCTAACCCTAACTCACCTAACCCGCCCCCTAACCTACACACAACCGCACACTTACCTGACCTGCACCCTAACCCTAACTCACCTAACCCACCCCCTAACCTACACACAATCACACACTTACCTGAACCCGACCCGTAACGTTCCAATATATCGAACGCTGAAAACAGTGAAGCCACAGCAACAGCCCACCGAATTCTTTCCCTGGGAAAGAATTCAGTGTCCTGTGCCTTCGCTGTTTTCAGCATTCGACAAAACTGGTTCGATATTATAACATTCAAACTTTATAAAATTCGATGTTATAATATAGACCCCAATAGATATGGGTTTAAATTTGATGGTATACAAATGGGTACCCAGATTTCTTTCTTGGATGTGGATTTGAAGGGGTTGGAATGTGGCAAAATTTTAACTTCAGTACACAGAAAATGTAATAATAGTAATATCTTCTTACATGGGAATAGTTGTCATCCCCCCACCTTATCTCTGCACTTCCCTTTGGGGAATTCAAATGTCTGGACAAACTTTGTAATAAGGAGGAGCCATTTGATAGGGAAGTCCAAAATACTTTAAATATGTTTGTCAGATGGGGTTATGATTTAGTAAAAGTAAAAAAAAATCATTAGATAAAGTTAAAAATGACTGTCTTAGGAGAATGTTTGGGAGAATAAATAATAGTGAGAGACCTAATCGAGATGGACATCAATATATAATTTTAATAAATCTAACAGACAGCATAGTGGGATTAAAGAAATATTTTTGTGACAATGTACAACATACTGACTGAAAAGCTAGTAGAGTCCCTAAAGTATTATTGGCCAATGATATTTGAAAGTGGGAAAATGTTAAATTTGGTAAGAAGATTTCCTAGTATCTCTTATAGAAGGGGAAGAAATATATCTGTCATGTTAGTTCATAGCAAATTGGTTTTACCTGTGAATATGGTTATAAATAAATCAGTTTCATGTAGAACAGGAACATTTAAGTGCAATAAGTTGTGTATCTGCAAGCATATTGTGAATAGTTTTTCTAAAATAAATTGTGTGAGTGTTTATTTTAACAAAGAATTTCCATGCAATTCTGAGAATATTATATATGTTTTAAAGTGCACATGTAAATTGCTTTATATTGAGGAAACACAAAGAAAATTTAAGAATTGAATGCAAGAACATATCGGGGATATCAGGAGCCAATGGCTTGATAGTCCTTTGGATATGCATTTTAAAGAATTTCATTCTAGTAACCCAGATTCTTTAATAGGCTGTATTTTGGAAGATGTTTCTATAGGGGTGGGTGAACATGTGAATATTAAAGATACATTTCTATATAAGGAAACTGTTTATATACTTAAATATAACACAGTTACACCACATGGCTTAAACAAGGAATGTAATTGGAAATATGTAATTGATTAATTGTTGTCAGTGGAAAAAAAAATAGTTAATGTAGATAATGTTAACAGTATAAATGTGGAGGCAACACAGTGTGGCTTTTAAATAAGAAGAATGGCAAGAGGAGATGACCGCAAGAAGCAATGTAGTCCACAAAAATAGCGTATAAAACCTTTAATCACCGCTTTCATCAACTGACTTCCTCAGAATACAACAACAGTACAAAAAACACACCCTTAAATACACTTTCAAATTGATTAATAATAATCAGTTGTCAATTAAAAAATCAATTAAATGTTAAACACTATTAATTTAAAAAATCTTGAAATCCCCAGCCCTCAAATCTTGTTTACAAACCTCTAACACTGAAAATACAAATTTTTTAAAATTAGAACATGTAATGGAATGTTTAAATAAGGCATTATTATGATCTTTTTTCTTTATATTATATATATGTTCCTTAATGCGTGTCCCCAAGTTCCTGGTGGTCATACCCACATAGAACACGGGACACGCAGTACATAAGGCAATGTAAACAACGCCAGTGGTGTTACAAGTGATGTATCCTGGAACTTCCAAAGTTTTATCTGGGGATTTCAAGAATTATCTTGAACAAAGGGAAACACTTTGGCAGATCAAACTAATTGCTGACAAACCACCAGGTTTAAACGAAACCATCAATGTAAAATGCTTTTTAAAATACCATAAGCTATGTATTGACAAACATTATGACTTGTCTTTCTTTTTAAATTAATAGTGTTTAACATTTAATTGATTTTTTAATTGACAACTGATTATTATTAATCAATTTGAAAGTGTATTTAAGGGTGTGTTTTTTGTACTGTTGTTGTATTCTGAGGAAGTCAGTTGATGAAAGCGGTGATTAAAGGTTTTATACGCTATTTTTGTGGACTACATTGCTTCTTGCGGTCATCTCCTCTTGCCATTCTTCTTATTTAATTGTTTTTTGGCTATTTTTCCATTTTTTGTTGTCTTATACAGTGTGGCTTTTACTCCTTGAAGGCATTTTTTTTGCCAAGGAGCTAGAGACAATAAATTTGGTGTTCTATTTAAATTTTGGTCATTTGTTTCTGTGGCAGTTGAATTTATATATAGTTTTTCTTATGTAGGGCCAGATTTACAAAAGCTTGCACGGAGTGCAAGAAGAGTGTAGGCGCTCATGGAGGCAATATGTCTGTCGTGTGATCCAGGCACAGCCAGCAGGGGCGTGCACGAGAGCTGCTAAAGCTACTCTTGCACGGACAGCATCATGGTATGCAAATTACCTCATTTGCTGCTGAAAGCTATGCAAATTACCTCATTTGCTGCTGAAAGCTATGCAAATGAGGTAAATTTGCAATCCAGGAAACACTAACCTGTCCGTGGAAGATTAGTGTTATGTGTAGAAATGTACTCCATTGGTAAAGGAGTACCATTCTGCAAATAGCTAAATGGAACTATGACAGCTTCAAATAAAGGATGCATACAGTTGAGGAAGTATGCCAATGGACGAATATAAAACCATTGGTATTTATAAATGTTTAAAATGATCAAAATCTAACTTTTTTCCCCAATCTCTGATGTTTAAGCATAGCGCAGCACCACGCAAACGTGCGGAGCTTTAAAAAACAAGAAAATAATTTAAAAACAGCCAAAAATATCCATTTTCGCTAAAAAGCTTATCCTGTCATGCAGGTGAATGGCAGGCTGAAGACAACATGGCCACTGAGTAGTGGTTGCTAAGGGGGGGAGCTCAGTGTGAGAGATGTAACCATGCATTAGTAGGCAATCCTATGCAAATAAGGATAAGGATAGTGAATCCCAATTTTCTCCAGCATGTGAGCCATGTTCCAAGAGTGTAAGTGTAGGAGTAGGTGAGTAGCAGAGTAGAATATAGGTAACATCATGAGGAGGTGTGTCAGAAAGGCTGTAAGCTTATTGGAGCACAGTGTCTTGTGTTTGCCCTGAGTTGCTCAGGATTGCAAGAGGCGTGTCTACATTTGTCCTTTTTGAAAACCAGAAACCAAAGGTGTACACTGTGAATATATCTGAAATGTCTTGCAAACGTGCACACAGAATGTGCGTGCGTGTGTGCACTTGTTTGTGCGGCGCTGTCATGGGCGGAAGCAGAAAGGGAAAAGGAAGGAAAAGAAGTAGTAGGAAGTTAACCAAGGAAAACTAGCAGATCTGCCAGGTGAAATATATCAGAAGCAGACTAGCCCAGCCCAGCCCAGCACTTTAAACTCTGCAAACAGCATTTTTCCCTGTTTTTTCCAAAGAACTCTGCAACACTGAAGTATAGAAAGAGGCAAAGCTTAAAAACTTTAAAGTCAGACAAAATGTTAGGATCTGCTCTTGCTATCATAAACCAACATGTGCAAGGTGCTGAGGGCGGTGATGTTGTGAATGCTGCTGAGCAACCCACAGTGAGGAGATGGAGAAGAGTGTACAGACCCAGGGTAACCTACCAGGGGCTACATGAGCTGGAGATAGTGGAGCGCTATAGGGTGGACAGAGACTTCCTGCAGCAAATTGTTGAGCTGTGCTGGCCATGCCTCACACACAGAACCAACAGAGGTGAACCCATCCCAGTGGATACCAAGGTTGGTGTTGACCTAAGAATACTAGCTACAGGTACCTTCCAGAGACCAACTGGTGATATGATGGGGATTTCACAGGCATCAGCATCCAGGGTACTGCACCAGTTCCTGGATGCCATGTCAGCACATGTCGGTAAGCACGTATATTTCCTCAATTCCTGTGAGGCATTGGCCAGCAATACGTCTTTTCCACCAAATAGCAGAATACCCTGAGGTAGTGGGTGCAATAGACTGCATGCACATACACATCAAAGCACCACCAAGTGAGAGGGGTAGGGTCTACATCAACCACAAGGGCTTCCCCTCTATCAACTGCCAGGTCATGTGCGATGCCCAGGGCATAATAATGAATGTGTGTACTGGCTGCCCCGGAAGTTATCACGATTCCTACATTTGGCATCTGACACAGCTGTACCAGAGATTTGCCAATGGGGACATCCCTGATGGTCACCTAGTGGGGGATGCTGGATATGCACTGGAGCCGTGGCTGATGACACCCATCAGAAATGCACACACACCCGAACAAGAACTCCATAATGAGGCGCATGCACAAACAAGAAACATAATTGAGCATGTGTTTGGGATGCTCAAGTCACGGTTCCGGAGCCTGGACACATCTGGTGGAGCCTTGCAGTACTCACCAACTACATGTACCCATATTGTCATGGTATGTGCCATGCTACACAGTATGATCCTGCGGAAACAGCTGCAGCAGGAACAACATGGGGCAGGGCCAAACAGCCCCCCGCCATTGCCAAGGCCTGTACAGGCACAGCGTGACTCGGAGGAGGAACAACCTGAGCCTGCCCCAGTAGGCAGAAGGAGGCATGCCCAGTATGCCCTGGCCTTGGCAAAGAGGCAACGCATAGCACATACACTGACTCAGTAGGAACCCTGGAAATGGCACCTCTCACTGACTCGCACATACAGTAAAAGGGATGCCTAACTTGACACTACCTGTTTTCAAACATGTATAGGGAGTGTAATATGTGCATCCGACATAGGCAGCCCTGCAGCACCACCTGAGGCATGAGTCCCTATTTTAAGCAATATAAAGCACTGCTAAGCAAAATTCACCAGTATTGAGCATATTTAAATACAATTGCGCGTAGCTGCGCACCACACTAACCAGCGCAACGTCGGGCAAAGTTGGGCAATATTGAGCAAAGTCAGGCAATGTTGGGCAAAGTCAAGCAAAGTCGGGTAAACACGCTCACATTTGCTTTACTGTTCCTTAACCAGTCAGGTCTGCCCAGCAGAAAAATAAAAAGCAGTGACAGGGCTCGAACTCAGGATACTGTGCACTATAGTCACAGTACTGAACCACTAAGCCATGACAGCATTTCACTGGCACAAACACAACTTAAGTCACTCACACATACCAGTTGGGGGGGGTCACATACCTAACAGTCACAGTCAGCAGGACAATTGTAGACAAACGCAAACACAAACAAATGCTGTATCCTGCCCTCTGAAGAGACATATGAGTAACCTCCCCCCAGGCCTATGCAGACAGATAACAGCAGGCCAGGCAGTGTGATGTGGGTTGGGTAGGCTATGAAGTCACAAACTAATATGCGTGTAACTGGTAGCTAAGGTCTGTAGTACAGTGGTATGCCTCAAGCCAGTACGATAGGCAACAGTACAGACTGAAATGGAGTACCTGACATAGCAGTGCAGGCCTAGCAAATGTGTAAGTGTCAGGTGTACCTCTCATCCTATGTACACCCACAGTAACAATCAGGTGTGCCCCCCCCAGGTAGAAATGTACAAATAATAGCTGTCCCCCCTGTATGTAGAAATGTTGATAAGTCTATGCAAATTGACTCACGGAAGCCCTGCAGGCACAGCGTGCTTCCTGTCGATGTACAACACAAAGATGAGCCCTGAAGTAAAAACCAACTTGATTTTTCACACACATATAGTATATATGCCCATAGTGGGCATGCTTACACACACAAACAAATTTAGCAAATTTCAGTCAGCAACATACTGGAAGGTCATACTGGGCATGCTCACACACTTAGGCCATGTCTGAGTACAGCAGT
This sequence comes from Protopterus annectens, assembly GCF_019279795.1. NCBI lineage: Eukaryota > Metazoa > Chordata > Ceratodontiformes > Protopteridae > Protopterus > Protopterus annectens. The sequence goes on along the minus strand of NC_056739.1, from coordinate 28,076,823 downwards.
GGTCCACACATATCTGGCAGTTGCAGTTCTTACTCTAGACGCTTGTCACTATTCACCAATCCTGCCTTGCACACACAGTGATATGAAAACAGACCCATATAATATATTGGACCCCTGTCATAATCAGACTGTGTAATACAAGTACTCAAGTTGTTCAAAGAAAGTGAAAATGCAAAGATCATCAATAAATCTCCGATCAGTATCATCAAGAAACAATGAGCACTCCTAACATTATCCAAGCCATGTTCTAGCAAAAATATTGCCAAAGAGTCCATAGAGAACCATGAAGCTTTCTTTCGCTATGTAATAAATATCAATGTAAACTCATATATGTTCTGAGTCAGTGCAAAGTGTAAATGAATACATGTACATGACTGACATTGCCAACATCTTGTCAGACAGGTTCATACATATTTACCCCCCTCTCACTGACAAAAGGGCCCATTACCATACCTGGAGATTGTGAAAACCCAGAAATAACATATACAATGGTTAAACAGCTCTATCCGAACCTAAAAACATGGCGTCTATGGGATGACATGGTTTCCCTGGCTGTGTCATATGTGAACTCCAAAACAAACAGACCCTGCACCTGAACAGTCTGTTGAGACTCACCCTCTGTACAGGACATGAAACTGTTGAATGGGTTACAGCAACGTTTGGCACACTCCACAAGTGTCGGTGCACAACAGACCATGGGAACTATAGTCTTCTAAGCCTAATAAGCCTGATCTGTAAGGCCATGGAGTTCATCATTATGGAACATTTAAACAGAACTATTGGGAGCCTACAAACACCCAACCCTACCCATTGTGGTTTGGTTAGGGGAAGATCATGGTTCCTAAACCTGCTAGACAGTTTTCAAGGCAGTCACCCAGGACATACATCAATGAAATGAGCTCCACATGGCCTACATAGACCTTGAAAAGCCCTTTTCCAACATCCCACACATGTCGTATCCACAAAATCAACAACCTGTGCATAAATACGTATGTCATCTGATGGATTGTCAACTGGGGCACAGATAGATCCCACAAGGTAAGAATTGTGGTCTCCTGTTTATGCTGGTAACTGCTGTCCCCCATGGCTCAGTTCTGGGACCCCTCCTGTCTCGTGTCTACTTTTCAGAAATACAGTCAAACACACAAGGGCTATGTTTAGCAAAGTTTGTGGATGACTGCAAAAAGGTTGTCAAAATCAATGTTTGGGACAACAGAGACATCCTTAGAAAGGGTCTCAGTCAGACAGATGTGGTGTCAAAATTATGGCCTCCAGCTACAGTCATACAAATACCACATAGGTGCCAACACCCTAAATATGGAGGTAATAATAAAGGATCTATAGACACATGTGGATAGTCACCTCTACTTCCAGAAACACATTCACAAAGTGGTTAGAAAATCATGCTGTGTGTTTCCACAAATTGTCAAGGTCTTTGCATGCAGGTGAAAGGAGGTTCCCTCTACTCATCAGTCATCAGACACATCAGAGAGTATCACGGCACACTTGCAATGAATCTGACTAGGCACCTTCAGCAGCTGGAAAGACCACTGTAGTACTTCAACAAGAGGATTACTGGCCTCAAACAGTTGACCCATGCAACAAGACTGAATTTAACTCAGTCTGTTCTCTGTTGCATACTGTCTACTCAGGCAATCTCTGCCTAACAAACAGGTCCATGTCCAATGCAGAACCGATGTACATGCGCTATCTGAAGTAAACCCAAGCTCACTGTGCCACATGCTCTAGAGATATCATCATCACAACAATAAACAGAACATGTTGGAGGGATATGTTACTAACTCACAGACTTCCCTTGCTTTGGAACAGGCTCCCAACCTACATTAAGCTGAGTCCCTAACTGGCACTCTTCCAGAGGAGCCTTGATGAGTGTATGTGAAACTGAACTGTCACACCATGGATCACTTCATCAGCTCTACTACACAGAGGCCTAGGGAACTAACCCCATGTGTGGTGATAGCTGGCCATACTAATATATGCCTTCAGGCAGATAGCCTATTACTTACCTATGTACCTATATTTATATATATATATATATATATATATATATATATATATATATATATATATATATGTAGGGGGAACAACAGTATAATAAACCAAAGATGGATGGGCAGAGATGTGTATAAGAGAGTAACCATGACAGAGAGCCATCCAGGACTGTCCCACCCAGCACACATCCCAATGGCACAAAAGACATGAGGTGCACATCTCACCCACTGTACATAACAGCCACCAGTATCTGTAAGCATTACAGTGTATGTGGTCCATGTGCCTGCTGTACAACATGACTGTACAATGAAGTACACATCTACTATCTGTAGACATGTACCCATCACATAGGTTCATAGGTATGTATTAGACTATCTTCACGAAGGCATATATTAGCCTAGGCAAGTTGTGCACCTTTCACCACCCCATTGGGTAGTCTACCAAGCCCTAGTTCTAATAGTTAGTACCCTAAGCCCCTTTCTAGTGGGGCTGCTGATGTGATGCCTGGCGTGAATTGTCCATTTCCCATCCACTCATCAAGGTTCCTATTGAAGAATGTCAGTGAGGGGCTCTGTCTGATGTACATTGGGACTCTGTTCCACAGTAAGGCAAGTGCCCGGGATGGTACTCTACCCCACCAGCATGTTGTATTCATTGTTGTGATGAGGTTCATATCCCTGGAGTGTGTAATGTGACTCAATTTTGTTATCCGTAGATGGAGCATGTTCAACAGTTATGTGTTGGACATGGCTCTGTATGTTAGGCAGAGTGTGCCTCTGAGTAGGTGGTACGCAACGGAGAACAGATTTAGTTTTACCAGTTGTGTTGCATAACACAACTGTTTGAGGCCAATAATCCTCTTGGTGAGGTACCTCTGTGGTCTCTACAGCTGCTGGATATACTTAGTTGAGTACATCCAAAATGGTGCATTGTACTCAATGATGGGTCTGATGACTTAAGAGTAGAGGGCCACCACTACCTCTTTTGATCCTGATGCAAACCCTTTGTTGATTAGGTGGGCCACATAGGATTTCCCAATCATTTTGGCAACATGGTTGTCAAAGGAAAGATGACTATCTACTTTTGTCCCCAGATCCCTTATTACCTTGTCAGTTTTAAGGGGGTAACACCTATGTGGTAGTTTGTGGGTACTTTGTTTTCACCAAAGGAGATTACTATGCATTCTTCCAGAATGAGCTTGAGGCCATGATTCTGACACCACACATCTGTCTCATAGAGTCCCTTCTGGAGAATGTTTGTGTCATCTGTGGAATTTATTATGGCAAACACTTTACAGTTCCCAGCAAACTTAGTCAACCACAACCCTCTTGTGCTGGCATGCACTTTTGAGGAGTCTATACCAAACAGGAGGGACCCCAGGACTTAACCCTGGGGGACACCAGTTGTTACCGGTGTAGAGTCTGACATGTAGCCAGCAACTCTTAATTTCTGGGATCTATTTGTGAGCCAGTTTGCAATCCATCTTGTGATATATGGATTCATGCCCAGGTTGGTGAGTTCATCTATGATACCTGACTGAGGAATGGTGTCAAAGGCCTTAGCAAGGTATAGGTAGGCTGTGTGGAGCTCATTTCAATCATCTGTAGCCTGGGTAACTGTCTCAAAGAAATCCACCCAGTTCAGGAGGCATGATCTGCATTTGATGAAGCCAAACTGGGTGTGCTCAACTATGTGAAGGTTCCCAATGTCTTTATTGTTGACTTCCATTATGATTGGCTCCATTGCCTTACAGATCAGAATCATCAGGTTCATAGAGCGTGAATGCCAATGGTCTTTTGTGGCCCCACCCTGTGGACTGGGAAGAACTTTGCTGTGCAACATTCTATGGGTACATATCCTGTAGAGAGAGGTGTAAGTAACTTGATGAATATGGATACATCCCCACCCTATGTGCTATTATTCAAGTTCTGATGCTGGAAGGTATGGAATGAGTATTATTCTGGTAGTGCTGGTGCTCTCTGGAGCCTTGAACTAGGTTTCTGTTACTGCACAGATATCAGTATTCTCCATACTGAGAAGTGCCTCAAGTGTGTGCATTTGGAGGCTGAGACTTCTTGCAATGAGTAGCATTTAGCTTACTTTGTGGTTATTTGTGTTGGTTACGGGGTTTGGTTTGTCCTGAGTGACCGGTGTTCAACACCTGAAGTCAACGCCTCATTGGTCCCATCTAACCATAAGCTAATTACCCTACACATCCACATTATGTCTCCCACCCCCCATTAAGGAAACCATGTTAAAAAATATCTCCAAAGACAACTTCATGATTCTTAAGACAGAAGTGGTGAACTTCAGGACACCCATGCAGATGGACAATATAGTTACGACTACTGAATCCAACACAATTGCACTTTATTAGCACTTACATGAGTGCATGGATCATGCTATCCCAAACAGAACCAAGATGCTATCCTCCAAGAAAAGGAAGCCAATCTGGTGGTCCCCTTCCATAAACAAACTGCACAACAGAAGGAAGAAACTGTTGCAAAAGAGGGTAAAACCCATGAGTGGAGGAGCTCCCTGGTCAGCCTCAGTAAGAAGCTGCAATTCCTGATAAAATCCTCCAAAGCTAGTTACGAAAGCAAAATCACCACTGATTCTAAAGACAACCACAAAGCATTCTATAGCAATGTCAAGAATCACAATAGCAACACTCAGATCTGCTCTGAGTTACAGCACAATGGCACTAAATATACAGACCCAACTGATATTGCCAACATCCTGGCAGACAGGATCAGTGTTAACTTTACCCCCCCTCACCCATGAAACAGCCCATCTCTATACCGGAAGAATGCAAAGTTGCTGTCATCACGGCTGCACAGGTAAAAACCACTCTCCAAAGCCAGGAACACAGCATCCATGGGACCACATAACATCCCAGGCTGCGTTCTACATGAACTACAGAATGAACTGGCACCACACCTAAGTACCATGTTCAATCATAGCCTCACCTCAGGCTTTGTGCCTGCTGAATGGCGCACAGTGACGGTTATTCCACAACACAAGGGGGGAACTACCACAGACCCCGGGAACTAGTGCCTCACTAGTGCCTGATGAGCCTGGTCTGCAAGGCCATGGAAAGTATCATCATGGAACTTATAAACAAAGACATTGGCAATCTCCAAATTCTGGACCACAACCATTTCAGGTTTGGAAAAGGCAGATCATGTCTCCTAAACCTGACAGACTTCTTCAAAGCAGTCACCAAAGCCGTAGACAAGGGTACGATGGTTCGCACAGCCTATCTAGATCTTGCCAAGGCTTTTGACACCATCCCCCACTCTGGAATTATAGATAAACTCACTGAACTAGGTATAAATCCCTATGTCACAAGACTGGTTACCAACTGGCTCACTGATAGAACCCACACTGTGAAAGTAGCAGACTCCAAGTCCGATTTCAGACCAATGACAAGTGGAGTACCACAGGGTTCAGTCCTGTGTCCTGTCCTGCTTGGTATCTACTTCCCTGAAGTACAGGCTAACACAGAAGGTCTTTGGGCTAATGAAGTTCCCAGATGACTGCAAACTAGGAGCCATCATCGAAATTACTAATGAAGTGGACATCCTACAAAAGGGCCTCACTGAGACAGATGCCTGGTGTCAAAGCCATGGCCTCAAGAACAATGCCAAAAAGTGCATTGTCATCCCCTTTGGTAAAAACTCTGTACCCATGAACTACAACATAGGCGGTAGTATACTTAACACTGAAAGTGTGATAAGATACCTTAGGACACAGGTGGTCAGTAGACTCTCCTTTGATAATAACATCACCACAGTAGTCAGGAAATCCTTCTGTGTGGCACATCTCATCACAAAAGGTTTCTCATGCAGAAAAAAGAGAGGTCATTGTTCCCCTCTACTCATCACTCATTAGATCCATTATAGAGTACAATGCCCCTTTTGGTATGTACCTCACAAGACATCTACAACAACTGGAAAGCCCGCAGAAATACCTCACAAAAAGGATTAACGGCCTCAAATACATGCTCTACACAAACACTCCAGCTTTACTCTGTCGCATAACGCCTACTCAGAGGTGATCTCTGCCTAACATACAAAGCTATGTCAAACACAGGGCTGCTGGACGTACTTCACGTAAAGAAATCCCAATCTCTCTGAGCTTCAGCCCCAAAACCCGGACCAAAATACAAAAGGAGGGGGGTGTATCCATTTTCATAAAGGATACCCACACCTCCAGGTTAGTGGCACAGCACAAGGCCTCGGTGACCATCCAAGTGCAACTAACAGTGGGCAAAGCTGCTTATCAGATCATAGTCTGCTATAGATCACCTACCTTGTCTCAGGACCCTCACTCAGCATTCCTGAGAACACTGGAAAATATAAAGGTCCTACCAAACACCATGATATTAGGAGATTTCAACTACCCAAACATTGACTGGGAGAATTACTCAAGTACAAGCTCCTGTACCCAATGCTTCCTAGAGTTTATAAACTCAAATGCCCTGGAACAGCTGGTCACCATGCCCACTAGGGGTCACAACATACTGGACCTGATCATCACCAACATGGGGGATTAGTGTTCCACACCAGAGGTAAACCCCTCGCTGGTAAGATCAGATCATAAAGTAATCACACTGGACATCCACATCCTGACCCCACCCCCAGTCAAGGAAACCTCTGTGAAAAACTTTTCAAAACAAACTTCACACTTCTCAAGATCGAAGTGGAAAGTTTCAAAGCCCCCTTGCTACAGGATAATGCTATCCAATCCACATAATCCTTTACAAGTGTATTATATGAGCATCTACAGGGATGCATGGATCGAGCCATCCCGAATAAAACCAAGACTCACTCCTGCAAAAAGAGGAAACCAGTCTGGTGGTCCCCGGCCATAAATAAGCTATACAACAGAAGGAGGAAACTACTACATGATAGAGCAAAATTCCAAAAAGGCATCAATGATCATTATTAGCAAGAAACTATGATCACTCATAAAATCATCCAAGGCCAGTTTCTAAAGAAAAATTGGAATCTAAAGATAACCAGAAAGCCTTCTTTAGCTATATCAAACATTTTGGTGGTAACTCTCAAATATGCTTTGAGCTACTGCAAAATGTCAAAAAATACACTGAACCAACTGACATTGCCAACATCCTGGTGGACAAGTTTAGTGCAAAGTTCACCCCCCACCCCCAAAAGGGCCTGTGTCCATCCCAGAAGAATGCAGAGCCCCAGACATCATGGACATGCAGGTAAAAACAGCCCTCTCCAAAGCTAAGAACACATCATCAATAGGACCTGATGGAGTTCCAGGCTGTGTCTTACACAAGCTGCAAAAGGAACTAAACCCTCACCTAAATTCACTGTTCAGACTCAGCCTTACCACAGGCTATGTACCCAAAGAATGGCGTACAGCAACAGTCATCCCACTCCACAAAGGTGGTGACACAACAGAACCTGGGAACTATTGCCCTATAAGCCTGACCAGCCTGGTCTGCAAAGCTATGGAGTGAATTATCATGGAACTCATAAACAGAGACATTGTGAAGCTCCAGACACTGGATCCTACCCAATTCGGCTTTGTTAAAGGCAGATCCTGCCTCCTAAACCTAGTTGACTTCTTTGAAAGAGTTACCAAGGCCATAGATGAAGGGAAGGTAGTCCACAAAGCCTACCTGGACCTCACTAAGGCCTTCGACACCATTCCCCACTCTGGCATCATAGACAAGCTTACCAGCTTGAACATTAACCCCTATGTCACAAGATGGGTGGCCAACTGGTTCACGGATAGAACACACATGGTCAGAGTTGCGGGTGCCATGTCCGACTGTAAACCAGTCACAAGTGGCATCACACAGGTCTCGGTCCTGGGACCCCTCCTGTTCAGTATATAATTCTCTGAGGTACAGGCAAGCCCGGGAGGACTATGGCTGACCAAGTTCGCAGATGACTGCAAACTGGGGGCCATAATTGACTCTCTGGCTGACACAGACATCCTCCAGAAGGGTCTTACAGAGACAGATACCTGGTGTCAAAACCATGGCCTCAAGCTGAATGCCAAGAAATGCATAGTCATCCCCTTTGGAAAAAACAAAGTGCCCACAAATTACCACATAGGTGGTAATCCACTAGGTATGGAAAATGTAATTAGGGACCTGGGGACCCAGGTAGATAGTAACCTCTCCTTTGATAATCACATTGCCAAAGTGGCTAGATATTCCTTCTATGTAGCCCCCCCTAATCACACAAGGGTTCAACTCTAGATCAAGAGAGGTCATTGTGCCCCTCTACTCATCACTCATTAGGCCCATAATAGAGTACAATGCCCCATTTGGCATGTACCTTATTTGGCACATGCAACAGCTGGTAAGACCACAGAAGTACCTCACCAAGAGGATCGTGGGCCTCAAAGAGATGCCCTATGCAGCTCGACTAAAGAAACTCCAGCTCTACTTGGTTGCTTACTGCCCGCTCAGAGGTGATCTATGCCTGATGTATAAGGCCATGTCCAACCCGGAATTAATGGACATGCTCCACCTCAAGAAAAACAAATCTTTTAGAGCCACACACTCCAGTGAATTAAACCTCAGCAAAGCAATAAACAGGATGTGCTGGAGGGATAGATTCCTGTCCCAGAGACTTCCCTCACTCTGGAACAGAATCCCAGTTGATGTTAGGCAGAGCCCCTCGCAGACTCTCTTCAAGAGGAATCTTGACGAGTGGATGGGAAACTGTAAATTTACCCCTGGGATCACTCCAGTAGCCCTGCTAGACAGAGGCTCAGGAAACTAATTTAAAAGGGAGGCAAAAGTCAACACATTCTGGGTAGGCTTATAAATGCCCTTGGGCAGATACCCTAGTACCTACCTATGAACCTACACGCTCTAGGGACCTAAACCTTGTCACCACAATAAACAGAACATGCCAGAGGGATATATTCTGGTCCCAGAGACTTCACATACTCCAGAATAAACTACCTATCTATATCAAACAAAGTTCCTCATTAGCACTCTTCAAGAAAAAATCTTGATGATTGTATGGGAAATAGGAAATTCACCCTGGGGATCACTTCTGTGTATCTGCTCGACAGTGGCACAGGAAAATAAATTTCTTGGGTGGTAAAAGCCAGGGTACCTTTTTAACTGGGCTTGTATAGGCCAAAGGGCCGATAGCCTAGTACCTACCTATGAACCTTTGAGCCTTCCCTAAAAAAGGTAATATGTGGACAGCAAGAGCCTTAGCCAGTATTCAGAGGCATAGGACGACAGATGCAAACCATCTGTAGCAAAGCAACAAGGCTTGTCTATCATGTCATCACAGGCAGACAGAGACTGGATCCCCTTTGACTGACACCAGAAGCTCAGCCAATTGTTGAAGTTTATCATCTTTCTGTTATACTGAAGTTTCATGTAGGTAAAGGTAAGATACTACTCAAGGTTTGACCCTGTGTGTGCCAGCATGTGGTGCATCAACCCATATATGATATGGTCATGGCCTATGCATACAGTACACTCACAATACATCTAGTATGATAAGTCTGCTGAGGTTAGCAAATGTGAAAAAAACCTTTGTGCAGACTGTCAGCAAGTAATGTCTGTATTGCACCCTGTAACTCCATATTGCTTGCTGAAGTGTAAAGAAGTACTTAGTTTGGATTAAGAACACCGCACTTGCCAAGTGTGTGTGTGTGTGTGTGTGTGTGTGTGTGTGTGTGTGTGTATCTGTCTCTCCCTGGGGAGGAGCAACCTGTTTGGAGACTACTCACACACCTTAAAAGTGGTATACTCATCTTTGTCAAGTCTGATGATGTCACCATCCTACAAATATACCTGTGGAAAGATGAAATCCCAGTAATGTGTATAGTGCATTGTGTAAATGCGTACTGCTGTAGTTAGGTAGGGGTTTGAATCCTACACTTGCCAACTGTGTGTGAGTGTGTGTGTCTCCCTGGGGAGGAGCAACCTTTTTGGAGACTACTCACACACCTTAAAAGTGGTATACTCATCTTTGTCAAGTCTGATGATGTCATCATCCTACAAATATACCTGTGGAAAGGAGAAATCCCAGTAATGTGTATAGCGCGTTGTGTAAATGCGTAGTGCTGTAGTATCATAATGTAGTTAAGTAGGGGTTTGAATCCTGCACTTGTCAACTGTGTGTGAGTGTGTGTCTCCCTGGGGAAGAGTAACCTTTTTGGAGACTACTCACACACCTTAAAAGTGGTATACTCATCTTTGTCAAGTCTGATGATGTCACCATCCTACAAATATACCCGTGGGAAGGTGAAATCCCAGTAATGTGTATAGCGCATCGTGTAAATGCGTACTGCTGTAGTATCATAATGTAGTTAGGTAGGGGTTTGAATCCTGCACTTGCCAACTGTTTGTGAGTGTGTGTCTCTCCCTGGGGAGGAGCAACCTTTTTGTCGACTACTCACACACCTTAAAAGTGGTATACTCATCTTTGTCAAGTCTGATGATGTCACCATCCTATAAATATACCTGTGGAAATGTGCCATCCCAGTGATGCGTATAGTGCATTGTGATTATGCCTACTGCTGTAGAATCATAATGTAGTTAGGTAGGGGTTGAATCCTGCACTTGCCAACTGTGTGAGTGTGCTTGCCCTTCTGGGAAGGAGCAACCTTTTTGGAGACTACTCACACCCCTTAAAAGTGGTATACTCATCTTTGTCAAGTCTGATGATGTCACCAACCTACAAATATACCTGTGGAAAGGTGAAATCCCAGTAATGTGTATAGCGTGTCGTGTAAACACATACTGCTGCATTATCATAATGTAGTTAGGAAAGAGTTTGAATCTCGCACTTGCTGACTGTGTGTGTCTGTGTTCCAGGTGTGTGACACCATTGGCCAATGTGGAGTGGGTTTTGATTTTTCTAGTGTATGACATATCACAATGACAACTGTATGTGCATTACACATGTAAGGTAGCTGTGGGGCAAATCCATATGCATACATGTGACCAAGTATTTCATAGGTGGGTACTCTGCTTTCTCCATGAATGCATGTGTTATCTTTGCCAGAGCGTGGTGATGCTTTCCAGACCTTAGGTCACTTCTGTATGCTTGTGACAAGCTTAGCCACTGCAGTGATCCCTGGGCTATGTCTTCCATTTCAAATCCACTCATCATGGTTTCTGTTGAAGAGTGTGAGTGAGGGTTTATGCTTGAGGTATATTTGAAACCTGTTCCAAAGCAAGCAAAGTCTGGCAAAGATGACTAATCATTATAGGTGTGCAACAACCTCTGCGGATCTGCATGCAAACCCTTTATTGTTTATGTGCTCCACAGAGGGATTTCCAAAACCCCTTGGTAATGTGATCATCAAAGGAGAAATTACTTAACACATGGCTCTACATATACATTAGTACCTGTTCCACATTTTGGGGGCTACTACCTATGTGGTACTCTGGGGATACATTGTTTTCTAAAAGTGGATAACTATACTTTCTTAGGCTTATAGCTTTACAGCATGAGTTTGACACCAGGTATCTGTCTGTATGATACCCTTTTGGAGGATGTGTGTGTCATCTGGAGAATAAAGTATAGCCCACAGTATGCATTGTCATCAAACGTGGGCAGACATATCCCTACTGTGTTTGCTTGTACCTAAGAATGCTATATGCCAAACAGGAGTGGTCCCAGGACTGAGGGCAGGTGAATACCACTTGTTACTGGCATAGAATAGTACATGGAGGCTGCAAATGTTAATGTGTGTCATGCATCTGTGCGTCAGTTGTTAAGCCATCATCTAACAATCGTTTATGGTCAGTCTGCTGAGGTTATGTATAATACCAGTATGTGGGGTGGGTATGAATTGCTGGTGAGCTATAGCTGGGCTGTGTTGACCTCCCCTCCCTCACCTATAGCCTTGTTCACTGGCTTGAAGTCTACTAGGTGTAGGAGCCATGATCTGGCCTTTAGAGATCCTAAGTGGGTATGGTGCAGTGTTTGTTGGTTCATAATGTCTCTGTTAATGAGTTCCATAATGCTGTGCTCCATAGCCTTCCAGATAACATTGGTCTGGCTTATAGGGTGAGAGTTTCCAGGACCTATTGTAGTTCTACCCTTAATCAATTTATGATAACATTTGCACTGGGTGTGATGAGGGTGGACAGGTTTAAGAATAAGTATATTAGAGGATCAGGCCAGGTTTGGAGGTTAGTAGACCATGCCAGATAGGCAGGATTAAGTTGGTTTGTACATGTGCTGAGGAAAGATGCAGAGTATATTGTCAAATAGATGCTAAGGATGAAGCCACCAAGTAACAGGAAAAGAGGAATGCCTAAGATGAGGTTTATGGCTGTGGTGAGAGAGGACATGCAGGTGGATGGTGTGATAGTGCAAGATGCAGAGGCCAGGAAGAAATCATGTACTGTGGCGACCCCTAATGGGAGCATCCAAAAGGAGAAGAAGACATTGTAGCTCAACCCTTGTGGACTGTGAACACCATTACCGTGTGTCATTCCACAAGTATGTAACCTGTATAGAGGCTGCATCTGGACAGAGTGTTTAGGTGAGTGGTGACTTCATATATCAGCTTGTGTATGACACAGCCAGGGACACTCTTCAGTACCATTGCCACTGTGGTGTGTACTTTGTTAAAGAGATGTTTTAACTAGAGTGTCTGTGAATCATCAGGTTTTACATTCTTCAGGTCTGGAAATGTGGCCCTTGTGTAATGACAGGGTGGTGAAATCCCCATTCAAACTGTCTGACAAGGAATTGGTAATGTCAGTCAGATAAGTGTACTTTGTGACCATTTTCATTAACTGTGACCCGATCTGAGATTTCCCCTGTAGAATATGAACAACACTGAAGAAAGCATTAGTGTTGTCTTTGGAATCCTTGCCATTTTGTATTTTGAAGCTTGCCCTGTATGTTTATTGAGGGGATTGTATTTTCCCAATGATACTGACCAGAGAGGTTATCCCTTCTTGGTATGTAACTCTTTTGGTACAACTTCACACCTTCTATAATATATTTAGTTTATGGCAGGGGTCCATGAGACTAATGCACTTTTACTGTATAAGTGAGAATTTCTTGTGTTTGTGATAGCACGGTCCATGCAACCCTGCAGGTGAACAGTGTGCATTAATAAAGGATTATGCAGCTGGGACAGTGTTAACCTTAGTAATGCAAACCAATGACAGATAGCAACAACAGCATCACCGACAGCACAGTGTCAACCCATGTCATACACACACGTGTACTCAAGTTCCAAAATGTGTGTAGTACAATGCATACTGGCCACCAACAGAAAGTATGGAGTGTTAACACTGGCCAATACAGGGCATGTCACTCTGCCCTCGTGTCCAATATGCACATACATGCAGACAGTGCACCTCCACCATGTTCACAAATGTACACCTGCAGACCTGTGCTGCACACACCCCACACTTACTCTCCACTGTATAACACATGCTGACACAACTACACACATCAGCCAAGTGGCACATGGGCAAAAAAACACAATCGGAATAAACACTGGTGGAAACAATACAACATTGCTAATTACAGCTTTAATGCATCATGCCTGCTCAGCTACACCTTCAAGGATATCATTACACTTTACTACTGAAACATGCTACACATTCAACCATTGCTATACTTTACAGAGGTGTTATGAGCCCTCTGTGCCCTTAGTCCCTGTCTGGTGTACCGCTCCATTTGTGTCTGTGCCTCCATGACAGCCTGGAACATGCGTGTGGTAGAAAGACGTGTGGCACGTCTGCCAGGGGCATGATGACCAGCAGTGCTCTGACGAGAACCCCTGGGCATCTGCCTATGTGGTACCATTCCAGACATCTGGCTATGGCTGCTGTGTCCTGATACATGTGCCATAGATACCACACTGTCTTGGCCAGTGCCAACCGTACACTGTCCCTCAGCTAAGAGCAATGGTGATGATGGATGTACAGGCAGTATGACTGTGTGCATGGATGGGGTGGAGACTTGTGTACTGTCAATTGGTGACCCAACAACAGACCCTGACAAACCTGCCTGTGCCTAAACACATCTGTCCTCATGATCACTGTCTGTCTCAGTGAAATCAGGTTCCCTGCTGTACTGAACCAGCCCCATCTCGGCACCTGTGAGAGGAAAACAGGAATCACACTTTAAGACCTGAACATGATGTCAGACCACATGCACACATGTGCACATGCACACACACAAAAATACACTCCTCCCTAAAGCAGACACACACAACACCAGCAATCTCAGAACATACACAATAGCAGGTGATGGTGGGGTACAGTATCACAAGCAAAACAGTCATATCACACATGTCAGCACGCAAGACGTGTTGCTCAACAGCATGCAGTGCAAGTGTAGACAGTCCTTGTTACTAACAGTATACATGGCTTTGATGCATGTGTTTTGTTATTAGGTGATGGACCTCCCCCTGCAACACATTGCACACAACATTGCTGAGCAGGTATTCAAAACTCAATAGCATCACAAGACATATATGTGTCAGTTGTGCAAATGGTGACTGGTATGCATATTGTTTAGAGGTGCATATGTGTGCACACACGCAACGTTAAGGTGTATAGCAATGAAAGCTCTGTGTAGTATTGTGGTTACAATAACTGGATGGGGTATAGTACCATAGGCCAACATCATGAAGCATCATGTGGTCACTCAAGGCTACAAATGTTTCCCAAACCAGCACTATTCATGCTGTACCGGAACTGTACTACCTTGGCTACATTCACCATTTCACAAACAGTTGTTACATGAGTTTGTAAGGAGGCCAATAAGGAGCATTCCCTGACATGAATGTGTAGTGTGTTGCAGAGTGTTTAAATGCCCCATGATAGGCCTCTACCCCTCAGGCATATTATGTGTAATGTGTGGATGAGATTTTGGATAATGGAGTGTGTCTTTACAAAGGTTTTGGGAATCCTTTATGTGTAGCATGTTAAAAAGCTCTGTGTATGACATAGATGTGATGTTATGTGCATGTTGAGTATCAACTGTACCTATTCAATGGTCACTACAGTCTAGCCACATTTGTTTGAGATGGTCTGGGTAATGCAATGTGTTTGAGGCAGCTAATCACATTAGTGAGACGTGCGTGGTCTTACACCAAACATGTACAGCATGCATTATGGGTAGGTGTGTTACATGTGTACATGGCCTACACCTTAACTATGACATGCACTTTTTATTTACAATAATAAATGTAGAACACACTCACCAGCATCTGTCCGCTGCCTTGATGTCACCCCAGAGGGACCTACATAGAGATGAGACAGTTTGTCAGTGGCCACAACTGTGGCATTGCTACTGTGCGTTTGCAATCTTACAGTGCAACAACAGTTTACATTCACAGGGCTACAGATTATGTTCCAAATGATTAGTATTGCACAACAACACGCTCCACATCTTTTAACGACACTCTAGATCTCACATATGCATGATCTACCAATACAGATAACAGTAGTCTACAGATATGCCATGTTACCTGCATGCTCCATGTGTGCTTGTTGGGTGGCTCCAACCTCCATCATGGTGTATGTCTACTGCTGCTGTTGTTGGGCAGATGCCACCAGGCTCAGGAGCAGCTTCCTCCACTCTGGTGAGGGGGGGATGGATATTAACACCACCTCCTTTTGCAAGCTGTTGTCTCCGCACATCAGCAGCACGCTGATGGACATGTCTGAGAAGATCACTGCAGTGGTGGTGTACCTGCTCATATGTCCGGTTATGCAGGCCTACTTCATTTACCCTGCAGACAACACCTTGCCACATTGCAGTATGCTCCTGCTGGTCCTGGCTGGTTTGCGAGAACATGAGATTGTAGTGCTGAATCATGCTGGTAGTAATTATGTCATCTTCAGCACTACTGTAAGTGGGGTTCCTGCGATGTGCCATGATCCCTGGAAGACATAAATACGAAAATATGTCTGAGCAAGTCATATGGCAAATTTAACATTATACAGTACAGACATCACGGAACTGCCATATATAGAAACCCATTAGCTGACCAAGAGTGAAACACTTTAACTGCCACTTATTACTGCTCACCCCACAACTGCTTGGAAGTGCCTGATTCACTCTCAATCTAATGAACCATGTTCTGCACAGTAACAAAATAAAATCACTATATAACACTATAACAAGAGTACCTGGCACACTGTATGCAACATGATGCACCACCTAGCCACAGCAGATATACATCAAGCTGACGTGTAAAGAAATGTATCATCCATCACAATGAGTGTAAGGTCCAGTAAATGTATTACTATTATACCACACAACTTGTTAATGGCAAACCCGTGTCCAAAATTTGTGCGCAATTGGGAATATAGGTCACATACTGCTGTAGTGCACTATGAATGTTGCTAGATACGCAGTTATATGTTTTACCACACATATGTCAAAGGACATGTTACAGACATACTCACACACAATTCAGACATAATTACAGGACACAAAGGTATGACAACCCAGGTAAGCTTTCAGTGTGTACTATACAGTACTGTGTGTCTGTACTTACATAACCTTAATCTTGAGAAATGTAATCTGTGATGAATACAGGGACCACACACAACAGTGGATGCAAGCAATGTGGACATACACCATACTTTGCTGTACAGGCCCAGAGCTTCAAGTAGTACTACTACAGTACACACAGGATTTGGATTCAACATCAGTACCAATCAATAATCATAGATGTAGTGCTTTAGCCTCCAATGATACACCCTAGTTAAAACCAAGGGACTTAATCACACTGTATACAATAGCACTTTTTCTGCCTAGCAACAGAATACACAGCTTTTGCTAAGATCAAAGCAAGGACCCATAATACCATGACAAACAGTTTCCCACTAAGCTATCCCACAGATACATATCTTTGATGTATTCACAAACACATTGACCATCACAGTCAGTTAACAGTACAGAGAATCTATTGCAACAAGTAGATGTAGGTGTGTATGAGTATATATAACTATATATATATATATATATATATATATATATATATATATATATACACATATGCACATCCATTGGTGCACATATACATATATATGTAGGCACATATACATTTCACCTTTTATAGTGAGAATATCAATTATACAAAGGATGTGAGGTGTACAGTAATGCAATAAAATTGCACAGTCTTGGGATAAATGCATTGAAGGTGTTCACAGCCCAGGTAGCTTTAGCAAGCCTCACTGGCTTCAACATTGCAAACTGAACAAACCACCCACAGTGTTTAACCACCACATGTCTGTATGTGGTCTTGTTTGTCACACACTAAAACCTACATGCAAATATGCGCATACTAACCTTCACCAACATATATATCTCCACCCTTCACAAATAGTTGCAATATGCCCCTGCTCTATGCATATATACAGATGTGAATATATATGACACATATATATTTCTCCGTTATGTGTGTTGCATACACACACAAGGTCCACACTGTTGTAAGTCCCTGGACCTCACAGCTGAACTGTTGGGCCTTGCTGAAACAGGTGTCGCATATGAACACACACCAACATTAGGGGGGTATATATGGCTACAAATGCTAGATAATCATACTAGACTGCTACAGAAGTTGCCAGTACTAAGCTACACTTTAATATGACTATCATGCATGTGTTGTTCTGTCACACCCATGTTTATATAATGTCAGCACTAATCCCCCAACAGCCATTGGCCACACTACTGTACAGAACACAGATAACATGGATCAGATCTTTGACATTTAATTCTGAGCTACACATGTCACAGGTATGTCCCACTGCCCACAGGTACACACTGTATTGTGCATAGCAGTAGTTAACCAGAACATCTATGCATAAATAAGTACTGCTGCCACATATGAATGGTTCACATTATGTAGACTATTCTTCAATAACATCTACTACATGCCAGTAAATACAAATGTGTCACATACCTTTCCTTTGTATGATTTGGTAATATTTATTTTTCTTTTTCCTTTTCTCTGTCTCTGTCTCTCTCTCTCTCTCTCTGTCAGTCTCTGCAATAGAGTGATTGAGTTTTTTGGCAGAGATTGCAGCCTGCTTTTGTAGGTATTTGCACATGGGCATGTGATGGCCTCTGCACCAATTAGTGGCCACCACTTGCTAATTGCATGCAGCCTGCTGTGTAGTAATTGCAGTAATCATTGTCATAGCAACCCAGTACTATAAATTGCTAACTCAGGTAGGCGTGGCCCTTTCAGCTTTCCAAGATGGAGATCATCCTTGTTTGCTGTGGACATCATTGTTTAAGACAGAAGGTTGGTATAGTTCTTATATCAGAAGCCAGGGGTGTAGCCAGAGATTTACATTTTGTACTCAGACCTAATGTTGCTACATCCAGTACCCACTTGTCAGTGTAGAAATGTACTCACCCCTCAAAATGTTACCCCAAGATACATGGAAAGATGTACTTTCATTTCAACTTTTACAATTAACTGCCATACAAAGCTAGTTATTGAGATGTATTCCTTTGGCACAAGAATTGTTTGTGAACTGCTATACTGTGAATATTCAATTACTCCATTCTAAACAGTTTGTGCTTTTTTAGTGTTGACATTAGCACAAGCTGCTCAGAAAAACTGGACGCATGTCAGTACTGTGAGTATGCTTACCTACATCCTTGGTAGACCCTGCACACACAGGTATATTCTACATTTGGGTAGGGGTGCAGAAGTACAGAGAGCGTAAGTATTATTGTGTGGATTTTATCTTGCTGGACTTACAGGGTTGCTGTGTACATGTTAGTTTACCAAGGCAAGTAGTCTGTCTGCGTAACTCACAACTGTGGACCTATCCACATGATAGCCAGAGAATAGCCTGTTATTTTTGTCTGTGCACCACACAGGTCTTTTCAGCAATAGAGCAATGGCATTGTTACAGTTGGTTGCTACCAGTACATGGCTACATCCATTTGTATTTCAGTGTTGTATTCCTACATAAGGGTATGCTTCCGAAACTCCTTCCAAAGCTATTTGCACAGTGTGTGACAGCAGAAAGGCTGATATGCCTCTGTGTCTCTGCCTCTACCAGACCTCTCAAACACTCAGGTACCTATGTGAACAGACTCAGGGCAAAGTAAGGAAAAAGTCAGGGACACCTTTAAAATGTTAGTGCCATTAAGTTGAAACATTGAAAGAATCAGTGCATATGAATGAATACACCTTTTCTGAAGTAAAATAAGTGTCTAACTCTTAATTATTGTCATTATTCATTAAGTGTAATTCACCACCTTTCTGGCCAAAGTCAGTAGTTTTAGGAGGGATTCAGAGGGACAGAGCTAAAATTTGTGTCAAAATCAGGGACATCCCTGAAAATTAGGGACAGTTGGGAGGTATGGCCTCTGCCCTAAACAGATATGCCAGTGTTTGTCCTGCTGTGATACTGTGTGGGGTTGTAAAGTGATGGTGTAACATTATTTCCTGCTAGAATGGCTGCTTCTCTTATCACAGTCATGTAATGTAATCCGACAACAACTGTTGGTAAAGATCCACAGAACAAGTTGTGTGGTATGGCATTCCTATTTTTCCTTTACATTCACTCATTCTGATGCATGATATATTTATTTCAGCACCAACTTGTATATCTACCATGGCTTAGTGGTAATTCATGTTGTGTAGTGTGTACAAGATCCGGGGTTCGAGACTGACAGAGGTGTTTTATTTTGCTCCTGAGCAGAACAAGGGCCCTCACATACAGAGTGACTAAAGCACTTTTAAGCAGTTGTAAGCAGGTTTGTGTGGGTTTGCGTGATGCTTAGCAATGCTTAGCTATGCGCAAACAAGCGCACACTTGCACAAAGCCACTAACTACTGCTTAATAGTGCTTACTCTTGCTAACCCCCGAGCTCATTTCTTTGAAAGAAAAAAAAATGGGGAGATAGGAAAGTGGTGAAAAGGGGAAAGACAGTATGGAAAGTAGCTCGGGATGTGCAGGATGGGTGTAGGGAAGGTCCGTAGCTGCCCATTTCTTTAACAGCAACAGCTGTGCATATGGAATAAATTTGGAGGTAGATATGAAACCTTCAACCCCTGAAAGAGGGGTGAGGACAAAAAGTATGTTGTAATGCCAATTAAATTACATTTTATGTGTCCAGTGGACATGTGTGCAAAATGAGCAGCTATGTATGGGGCGTAATTTTTTTTTTTTGGGAGCAGATTGCCCTTTTTTTTCAGGTGAGAGTGGAATGTGGAGTAGGGGAAGTAAGTATATTTGGGGAGGGAGGTTGGGGAGGTAAACAGACAAGACAAACAAGATGCATACAGGGGCGGTATATGACATGTGGTGGGTGAACACCTTTCACGGGGAGGGATGTTTGGAAATCGCAAGCCCATGAGCCCACAGATGGAAACAATGGGACTGAGGTCCCACTCATGGGCAGTCACCACTGCACCTTCACAGCCCAGGGGGTGGTTGTGCTGGGGGCTGTTTAGGAGGGGCAGGCTGACCCGGGAGTTGTGCTACTCGTGCCTCAAGCTGGTGTAGAGGTTCTGCAGTAGAACATTCAATCTCTCTATGCACCACAGCCCGGATCGTTAGAAGGGTGATAGGTGGCCCTCCTCCACCCACGGTTGCACGGGGGGTTGAGCCCCATCCCCTGCAGTGCTTCCACCTGAAGGTAGCACAGAGCCAATGGAGGAGGAGATCCTAGGCTGGGCACCGGACCTGCTGGTGCCAGGTGCCATGGCCAGCTGAGGTGGGACAGGTGGGTCCACTGGGACCGGCCTTCCCATAAGAACTATGTTTTGGAGGGTTTAATAAAGATATGGGATAGTAACAGTCAACAGCATTCCCAATTAGTTATAACAGCATGCAGAAGTATTCCCATTAACCCACCACACCAGATTTTCAACAGTTGAAAAGCAAGCATAGCACATGCATATATAGAACAATAGTGGACATTACAACAGCATGCAGGTTGAATTGATGGCAACAGGCCACCAATATTGTGGTATTATAACAGGGCACATGCATAGAAATAAATGCAAATATTTATAAACCAATAGGACATATGTCCCAACAAATGTTTTGAGATTAGACATACGGATTGAGGTGTGGAATTGCATTTTTTATGCACAAACAGTAGGGTGGAAAAGGATAGCTCAATTAACAACTTATATATCCTTTTAGTTTTCACTACATTCCTATTAACTGCAGTTATATGCCCCTTACATGTATTATTACACTACCCAATGTCCTTATATTGTGCAATTGGATTTTGCTAGATCATTATATACATGAGCTGTATCTTACATACAAACTGTCCAAGATGCAGATGCTACCGCTACATATTTTGAGAGTTGCTCACACACACTACTGCTAAGATGGTACACTGACAGCTCTACTTTCATATAATTATCTAGATATGTTCAGGTGAAAGTATCAGTTATATGTTAACAGCTCCCTACATTTCTGGCAGCTCACTAACATTTCTGGGGAACAAAATACCAAGCTACTCATGTGCCAGATTAGCCTGTACATGCTGGGCATGAACCAACAGTTGAGGGCTGTAAATATGCATAAAAGCTACTGGCACTCCCTTCATCCATGTTATATGGGCCTACCCAAGTGTGGGTTAATACTGCTTAATACCACAGTACTATTTATAAAATGCAACAATACAACAACATATCAAAGAAAATGACACAGACGCACTCCAGGAATTATACTTTTATTAAAGGATTATTACACCTTATTTATTGGGTTAAAACACTTTTTGAAGGCTCTCTCATTTATTTTATATAACAGTACATGCAGAATAATTACTAACCTGCCTGATGACACAGCCTTTGCAACCTATCTTCATGGGCTTGCTGATTCATAGCCCGGACACCTGCAGCTGTGAAGTAAATGCAGAGATATTGAGACATACCTATCCATAGTATAGACAAGCATGGCAATTCTTAACTACTTAATACAATGGTTACTTACTCAGTACTGGGGCATTAGGCATCGCACGGGACTCTTGGATCTTCTGGTCCAGTTGATCCTCCTTACGTTGCTTCAGGTCAGAATAATGGTGCCTGACCTGTTCACCAGTCCGAGGAATGCCAGTGGCACTGGTGAGATCATGAGCTAGACAGTTCCAGGCCTCCGCTTTATATTGGGTGCCCTGGTTCTGGCCCCGCAGGAGTATTTCCTCATGATTGTGGGCAAGGAGCCAAACCATTACTTTGGTCTCCTCAGTGCCCCAGCATTGCGCTCAAAATTGAGTACCTTCTCCAACACCAGCCATGCTGACTGCAGAAGGGAGCTACAACCAGTTTTGGCAAGTATTCCTGCCTGTGGAGCTTAAATATGCCTCATTTCCCACACTTATTTGTGACTGGCCAGTTTTGAAAAAACTCAGCTGTAGGCACACCTGCTTAGCTGATGTTAGCAATGTTTAATATTCCTTTGATAGATATGTGTCTGTTAAAAGTGCATGGTTATGAAATTTTGTCACTGCTTAGTGGTTATGTACTGTGACTATAGTGCACAGTATCCTGAGTTTGAGCCCTGTCACTGCTTTTTATTTTCCTACTGGCCAGACCTGAATGGTTAAGGTACAGTAAAGGAGTTGTGGCCGTGTTTAGCTGACTTTGCTCAACGTTGCTCGATGTTTCTCGATGTTGCCTGATGTTGCGCTGGTTAGCGCGGTGTGCAACTATGTGCAAATATGTTGTAGCTGCTCTGGTTGGCGCGGTGCGCAGCTACGCGCAA
Organism: Protopterus annectens; assembly: GCF_019279795.1. Taxonomy (NCBI): domain Eukaryota; kingdom Metazoa; phylum Chordata; order Ceratodontiformes; family Protopteridae; genus Protopterus; species Protopterus annectens. The sequence continues at coordinate 28,054,103 of NC_056739.1, read as the reverse complement.
AGACATTGCGCTTGTTAACGCACTGCTCAGCTACGAGCAATTGGTTTTAAATATGCTAAATACTGCTAAATTATGCTTAGCAGTGCTTTATATTGCTTAAAATAAGTTACTCATGCCTCAGAATGCATAACCATTTCACATTCATATAGATAGAATTCGTTCACTACTACATATAACATTTGAATGCTTTTTACAAAACTTGATAAATGTCAGGAAATATTTTTGTATACAGATTTTCAACACAAACTGGAATGTGCAGTAGGGGGACTTGAACCGGGAATGCCTCCTCTTTGTGTGAAGGCTCTAACCACTACGCTATCGCTATTTTGCTTCATTTGCATATTTTTTTCTTATTATCCTTTTCGGTGTCTAAGCTACTAACTGTAGCTAAGTAATGGGCAATCCCGCGCAAACATGCGCAAATACGGGCAGCTATATCGGAAATAAAACAAAAAAAAATTTCTTTTAATTTTTAAATTTGTACAAGGTTTGACATATGGGGGAGTGTAGTGTTACAATGTACACGTGAGCGGACTCGCTCATGTAACTCAACATTTCTTGGGTTTTGTCAGTGCAGGGGCATGGATTTTTGGACTGCTCGGCAGTCCGACATGCCCCCTACACTCGTCTACACTCCGTGTAAGCTTTGGAGTTGAGGCAGTGCACCCTCATTAATATGCATGGTGTGCTGCCGTCATACTCTTAGACTGGCATTTCCGTGCAAGACTAATCTAGTCTTACATGGAAGATTAGTAAATCCTGGGGCCAGTCTTTATTTGGGGGGAAGAGTATGTTAGGAATCGTTTTGTCTTTTCCTTTTGGATGTTGCCATTAGGGGTTGCCACAGCAAATCATTGGTCTGCAGAATGTGGGGCAGTAGAGTTTTTAAGGTGTCGAGTTGCCAGCCCGGCACCCAACCTTCCTCAGAAGGCACACACACACACTCACACCTAGAGCCAATTTAGAAAGGCCAATCCTATCCAGCTACAGCATGTCAGGAATGTAGTGCTGGGATTTGTCCCTTTTATGCACAGTTGTGATACGATGCATTCTTTATCACTGGGTAAATAATAAATTAATGGAAATGATAATGTGACCATTAAGGAAGTGGCTTTGTTATGTACAGGGAGCTAGCCTTGTCTGCAACTCTACTGATTCCCATTCAGGAAGGCAGACTAGGTCCTGGATAAGTCAGATTTAAGGAAATGTTTATTAAATCCACTACAGCTATGCCAGGAAATGAGGTTGTCATCTGACAGATGACCATGGATGTATAGCTCCATACTCATGGTATCAGGGAACTGCAACTTTTGTTAGTGAGTTTTCAGGCATTGTAATTGGGATGTGGATAAACAGATGACTGTACCTGCTTTACAGGGCTGGTGTTATTAATGCTGCACTCCATCTGTTGATGTTACAGGGGAAGCAGGGTAGCTGGGTACATAGAAAATCAGAGTCTCCCAGAGAAACAGCCTGTTATCACTATACCATCCCTCACCCCACCTGGATAAATATGCAGCTACCTCAATTATTATCCTCGGAAGAGAGAGCCTCCCTCTCTCAAAGAGGCCAAGGTGAGCTATGAACGGGGGTGGGGGGTATTAAGGTGGAGAGAGAGTTAGTGAGATTGTAACATCCAGCTGTCTGTATGTCAGACTGAATTGAAACCAAAAAAATTTGAATGCAAACAATGATTTATTTTGTTTTATGAATGATTGCATCAGGACTTTGAGTGTGCATAGTGTCATGAACTGAAAGAGATAACACTGGGGGGCAGATCCCCCCACCCTTGTCACGTCTACATGCTGCAAGTTGATGGGTAAGTACATTAAGTATTTTCAATAATATCACAGTTGTGCCACAACCCTGAACTGAGAGTATCAATTAGAGACAAGGAACCTCCAGTGCCATACAACACTGAGAGAGATCAGATGAGAAATAATGTGAATGGAGACATCTTACTACAATTTTACATAATGCTTATTAATTTTGTACAAACTTTCTATTCACAAGATTCATTTTCCTATCCATTTTCTCAGGCCAGCACTGAACTTTGAAAGGAGCTGCACCTCTTTGAATATTTACAGCAACCAAGCTTTCAGTAACAAAATATACATTAGACTTTGTTGCATGGATGCCATGCAGTTTCTGCTTAATTAAGAAATGTTGTTATTCCTGTTGCAGATGTTGCCCCACCCACCACCACTCCTGACTCCCAAGGGGCAGACTATCAGGGCCCCACAGTAGTGCTGCCGTGTTATTTCAGTGTCGACTCAGGGACTGTGGATTTGGACCATCTTGTGGTTTTGTGGCAATCTAAGGAAAAACAAGTGGCAAAGTTTGCAGACAACATCCTTTTTAACAGCAGAAGAGCATGGCTTTCTGTGGATGAGCTGAGGAAAGGAAATGCTTCCCTGGTACTTACCGATGTTTCACCAGGGGATGGAGGGGATTATACATGTGATGTCAAATACTTATCAGACACTAAACCAAGAGTCACTGTCTCTCTAAACGCAGAAGGTAAATTTCTCTGTTAAGGAAACAATAACTTTTGCATTTTCTGTGTCATTCGTACTGTAAGAAAATTGTACAGTGTTATCTTTAAAAGAACAACAGCTGTCACTTCCTAATAGTTTTTTTTCACATCCTGATACTTCCAGTACGTGGGAGTTGCTGGGTATCTTCTCTCAGTGATATTTAGTTGTGCACCAGTCCTGATTTTATTTGTTACCCTTCAGTTTTTATTTTTATTTATTAATTCAGAAATGTATTAACCAAATGCAATTACTGACTTCAGCAAATGTGTTCTACTCATTTTCACTATCTGCTTGTTTGATTAGAAATGCCATGTAGCTTGTTACAAGCCAGGTTGAAGTTCAGCCCTGGCTTTGTGGTCATTTCAAAATTATTTCAGTTCGCTTAAAGATATCACACACATTAGATGTCACATTTGTTTACAGGTACTGCAAATTGCCAGTGCATTCAGAAAAGTCTACATGTTGTTGAGTTCCTCAAATATTTTGCATCACAACTGCAAAATTATTTTAATTAGTAGGGAAAAAAAGTTTTCCTTCAAGATAGTAGCTTAAGCTATGCTAGTTATATCCTGCCAAGGATATCACAACCAGCTAGCATCCAAAGCTTTAGGGCACATTCCACCTGCCCTAACTGCTTAAGGGCTCAAGGAGAGACATAAATTCAGTGATTAAGATAATAAACCAAAAATGGAGGTGGAGGAATGGGGTGGCTACTGCAACAGTGATCTATTAAAACATGTAGCGTTCTGGTAAGTTAGCTGAAACCACTGCACTCTGTTTAACATGAGATCACCATTGCAGTAGCCTCAGTTATACGAAACAGCTTAGAAGGAAGGGAAGGATGAAAGGTCTGTGTCCAGGAGCCCCTGTAGAATATTCCTAGCAAAACCTGCTCTGGACTTGGAAAAAGAATCTAATTTGTAATGTTTTGTAATAGTATGCAAAAAGGACCAGGTTGCTTCCTCTGAAATACTTCAAGTCCACCCCTTTACAAAAAGCCACATAAGAAGCCAAAGTCTAGTTAGACTGGGTACTGACCTTACCAGTAAGTGACTTGTCATGGTAAGAATAATAGAATACAGACACAAGAAATTGTCCTTTTGATACTGATTGCCAGTTTTTCTTATTTTCATAGGAAATGAAAAGTTGATCTTAACTCCTGAATGTTTTAATTTTGTAAGTATATTATCCAAGTTGCCTGTGGACATCCAGAGTATGTAAAATCCTTTCACCCTTATTTTTTGGATCTGGAAAAAAGACAGGGGTGTGCATAACTTGACTCAAAGGAACCAATAATCCACAAACAAAAGAAGCTCACAATATGCAGTGAGGTGTAAAAGTGCACAAATTGCAGCACCACAAAAAAAAAAAAAAAAAAACAATAGTCGCACTTAAAGGGTACCAGCATGCAGGCGAAGAAGCCCATAAGAATATGAAAACTTTTAATAACAGAAATGAGCACACAAAAACCAAGTGTTAATGCTAAAACACTCTAACAGCATTTTTGTCCTGAACTTAGGAATTTTTCAAAAACATACTAAAACCATCCTTAACTGAATAAACTACTGGAAACTTCAACAAGGTGTCTTTATTCTTCCCACAGGGAAGGTATCAGAGAGAGTATCTCCTAGATATGCTAGCTAAAGTGATTTTATTTGGACTAATCCTTTATATTCTCTTTCTATCGTTATGAAAGATAATATGGTTCACTCACCATAAGAACTTGTAACTCAAACATTCTTCTTACAGAGACCAGAGCAATGAGTAACACTGTTTTTCAAGTTAACACCTTCAGTTCAGCTTAGTGAGGTGGTTCACATGGAAAAGTGTAAGTTTTTCTAGAACAAAACTGATATCCCAAAATGAAGCCACCTCGTTTGTAGGTTGAAGGATATGCAAAATCCCTTTCAAAAACTGTTTGACTTGAGGCTGTATAGAAAAGGTGGGGTTTATGTGCAGAAAGCAGAAGTAAATGAGAGGTGACTCTTCATAGAAGAGTAAGAAAGGCCGGACAATAATAATATACACAAATATTGTAGAAGTAGAGGCAGCCAGGCCTTAAAAGGCTCATGTTATTTGTCTGTTGCCGTCTAAAAAAAATCGTTTCCACTTACCCAAGAATGATTTTCAACTAGCAAGTTTCTAATCTTCCTTTAATACCTGCTGTATGCTCTCAGAAAATAGGTATCTAACAGGTATTTACACTCTACCATTCAGGCAGTCAGTAAGTTTAGAGTATATATATAAAAAAAAAAAAAAAAAAAAATGTCTTATATCAGTAAGTACAATCCATGTGTAAGTTTGTGGTTAATTGACATTGGCCATTTAAAAAAAAATGTTTCCTGGGCCAAAAGCACGTCACCACAATTATCTTTATGGAGTCCTTTTGCATCTTTAGAGTGACCCTGGTTATCAATGGAAATGGAATGCCATACAGGAACATTCCATCCATGGGAATGAGAAGACAACCATCGTCCAGCTCTGCTTGCAAGGAATCCTGGAGGAAAATTTATTATTTGTCAATTGTAAATGGAGACAAATTTATATGAGATGTTCCCTACAGCTGGATCAGTTCCTTTAAGACCCCAGGTTCAGTTTCCATTCAGGATGCTCTGTGCTAGACCTGCCTGGTTTGTATGCAATAACATTTTGTTCTGATTTAATACAGGTAGTCTGAAGGGAGAGGCTGTGTTGAGCTACTACTTGCCAGGCTACTGTGACTAGCCTGCAAAGGGTGTGTGGATTCACCCTGTCTGTGATGTTATCTGTGATTAGCAGCACAGGTCCTGGAGTCCAAAGATGGTGTAGAAATTTGAGGGTTTTGATTAGAGCCATTGTTTCTTTAACATTTTTGTTTTAGTCTGTCCTTTTTTCCACAGACCCTGAACTTTCACCCTTTTGGAAACAGAACCGTAAGCAAAGACTGAGGGATCTTTGGTTACAGACTGAATAGAAGAGTAGGAGATGGAAGGAAGAAGGGGAGATGTAGGATGAGAAATAATTGGCCCACCTCCAAAGTAATTCCATTTTGAGAAACCCAAAACTAGGATCAGAAAAGATAATGGGTGTTGGTGTTGGGTCCTAGCAGATTTGAGGAACCACTGACTTTTTCTCATGTCAAAAATGCCTCGGAGAATCCTGAATACTGTGGAGGCCATCAAACCAAGACTCCAGAGATATTCCCTCTCTGAGGTCAGAGACTGGTTGGAGAAAATCAGAAGTTGTCCCTTGTAAAGGTCTATTTTGTCCTGAGGAAGGAAAGCCTCCATAAGGGATATGTCCAGATGGTATCCCAGAAACATCATACTGTAGGAAGGAATGACAGAAGATTTCTTTACAGTCACCTGGTACCCCAGGCAAAGGTCATATATTCCTGACATTTGGAAAAAGAGTTTTCAAATATAAGACAGTCAGTTAAATGTGCAAAAATGTGAATGTCTTGCAACCTGCAACAAGATATTACTCTTGCCAGATACTTTGTAAACACTACTGGAGCCCAAAGGATAAGAAATAGAAATGAATATGTAAGCCAGATTCTCAGAACCCTCTTATCTGAGGTCATCTGATGCCACTGACAAAAATGAAAACCTAGACTTTGGGAAATAATTTACTGGTTGCCAGGGTGGTAAGGGAAAAACATCTGAAAGGGGCATATATTAAGTCTTCCTTTTTGGACTGTCCATAATTTTGGGAATCTCTCCCTTTCTTATTTCAGCCCCATTACCATTGCTTTTTGAAATTCTGTTTGTCTGTACCTTAATGAGACATTTTCTTCCATTTCCTGTGAAAAGATGCTGATGTGGAAGGAAAGGTCCAAGTAAACATTGGGAAGAGTGTTGTAAAATCTTAGTGACATGCAGAATAAACTTCAGTCTTTCATTAAATCTTTTAAGGATTTCAACAAAGTAAGGAATAAACAATGCCTTTGTATCTAGGGAAGAATTCAAGATCTGAGCTTTGACATCCTCTGGTAAATTTTGTGAGGTACCCAAACAAACCTTCTCATTACTGATGCAGTAGCAGCTGCTTTGGGTAGAGTGTCAGTAGACTTAAAAGAGAAAATTCAGAAATGCTTTAATCTGTGAAGAAGGAAAGTTACCAGATTTTGAAAATGAGTAATCAAACAGAAATGTTAACGTATGTGCCTTACAATTTGTAATTCTGCAGACTAAATTAAAAGAATATACTTTCTTCCCAAATCAGAAGTTAATATAAAGGGAAAAAAATCTTCAGTATCACAGTCCCCCTTCCTGTGACATAGGTACTGGAGAAATGCAATCCCAGTCTAATTCCTGTCTTTCAGACTGGGAATCAGTAACTGAAATAGAGGGTAATCATTTTATTTTAAAACTTTGTAATAAATCAAAATTTAACTCATTCCCTCCAATGAAACACAAGCTTGCACTGTAACTTCCAATGGGTGGAGCCTAAGCCTTTTGACAGAATCAAATTATGTCCTCACATTTCAAACAAATATTCACATCTCTGGAATAATTATGAAAGACGTATAAATGGCAAACTCTTCAGCACAAACTATTTTTATAGTGGTAGTATTCTTTAGGTTCTAGGTGTTGAACTAAATTTTATAAGTGACAGTCAAAACAGTAACCATTACATTTGTAATAGTTTGTAAACTTACAATATCCCAGCAACCACTCAATTTACACACATACTGTCAGCAGCAATTTATTCATTTAGATGAGAACATTCATATGAATTTAGGAGTTCTGTCTGTGTTACTTGGTTGTTGAGATATGTAGTAAAAGGTGAAAATTATATCTATATAAATGAATATCATAAAAACAATTAATATCTACTTACCTGCATTAGATAGAGGTCAAATATGAATGCAGTTGAGGTTGCCATTATGTAAGCTTTAAGATGAAATATTTTAAAACCTTGTACATAGCATGTCTTTTGGAATTATTGATGCAAATGTGAACAAGCACTATTTGACACCTACAGGTGTCAGTAGGAGTTAACTGCAGATGCACCTGGAGGTGTCACTCAGGTGTAACGAGTTAAAGAATGAAAAGCTTAAAATGAGCGCTTAGCAAAACTCAGCAAATCGTTCCTGTCCATCCTCTGTGAAGCAGGAGAACACCTGTGCCTAACTTTCTGTTTTCTATTCAAAGGAGAAACTCTAGAAAAAGACCAACCCAAAGACAGGGCTCTCCCAAGAAACCTGGTGTAGAACAGAGCGCGTGTTGTGACTTTAAGAAGCATTTCAAAATGAGGGCACGTTCGTATAAACAGAAGGCACATGCAGGCAGCAGTGCCATTTTGAGTGAACAGCCAGAGTGTTAACATGTATATGAGTGCAGTAGTCAGCCTGTTTATAAGTTTAAGTTACTAAGTCTCAATCCTTATGTGTTTGCATGTAATAAAGTTGCTTGAACCAAAGCCACAACTGTTCGTCTGTTTTATCCTGACTGGACGAGCGACATGGTGTCAGAAGCAGCATGTCTGAATGACATGATATTAGGAGTGACATATCTGAATGACATGGTGCCAAAACCCAGAATGTCTGAGCAACACAAAACTAGGCTTCTCATCTCTACCTGCTCAAATGAATGAAAAAGTTCAGAAATGAATTTCAGGTAATTAAAACTCGCATAAATTATTTATTTCATAAAGGAAATTATACGAAGCATTTGCAAAGCACAAAATCCAGTATTAATCAAGCAAAAAGCACAAAACACATTATTGATTAAGCAAAATGTTCGAAACCAAGATAACTGATAAGATTATTTAAAATACTTAGGACAGCATTTAGAATTACTTCTGATTTGTGTAACAAGCATGTTAAAAGAAAAAAATAAGCACAAGAAAAGTATAACGAGCATGATAAAACCCAAACGAGCTTAACAAGTACAATAAAAGGGCAAAATGAGCATGGAAAAGCAAACAGACTGCATTTTTAGTAAGCGACCACATTTTTTGATATGAGCTACTATTTTGCATTGACTAAAGGTATTTAAAGTAAAATTAGAGTTGTTCGAAGTATCTCAGAGTGTGCAAAGTGTTTACAGTGTGTGCTTTATTACGGTACAATTATTTCAAAGAGTTTATTCTGTGCAAAGTATAGTTCTTATATTGATGAAGGTGGTTTCACAAAATGCAGTGATTTCAAAGTGTTCTTGTGCTATGGAGACTTATTTCACAAAGTGCAGTTATTTTGAAGAGTCTATTGTGCTGTTGAGCCTAATTACATGTTTCTGGCATAAAGTTCTGATGTATATATGTGTGTATGTTCATACATAACTCTAAGGGTCTTTATAACTGTGTGTTGGCGGGTCTATATTATAACATCAAAATCTTACAACTTCGAATGTTATAATATTGAACCCATTCGATCGAAACACCAGAAAACCAAACAGTCAGAATAGCAATTTTTTTTCCCAGACAAACATACACACAACACAAGCACACCAAAATAAATAATCTACACACATACACTTCACAAAACCCTACACTAAACCATACATGCACCACTAGCTATCCATTTACCTTAACCCAACCCTAACCCTAAGGTCCCTAACTATCGCACACTCACCTTACCTGCTCACTAACCCTAAAGTCCCTATCGCACACTCACCTTACCCGCTCCCTAACCCTAAGGTCCCTATCACACACTCACCTTCATTCACACAGTTACCTTAACCCGGTCTGTAACCTTTGCTTCACAGTCTAGGAAATAGCGAAGCTGCAGAAACGGCCTTACTTTCCCTAGGAAAGTATTCAGTGTTCTGCAGCTTTGCTATTTCAAGCGTTCACTGAATAGGGGTCGATATTATAACATTCAAAGTTTTAAGACATCAATGTTATTATATAGACCTGTGTTGGCATGGCAGAAGCATTTCACAGACCCAGTTCACTTCTGTTTGATCATAATATTGCAGAAAATTGGAGAGTATTTGAGCAGGAATATAATATTTTCATACAAACAGCTTTTTCTGACAAAGATGCATGTGCATTTATTTAGCTTAATCTAGTGGGAGGTCAGAAGCCATTAAAAGAGAGAGTTCATTTGTGTATGCACCAGGAGAAGGGGAAATCCATCATATTGTTGTACAAGCTGAATCAAGGGAGAAGCCCGAGTGCTTGAAATGTAAATTTAGAAAAATGTGTAACCCCCAGACAAATGTTACATTGGAGAGGCACTTATTTTATACAAGAAACCAAAAGCCAGCAGACACTTTTGCAGCTTATATTACTGACTTGAGAAATAAAGCTAAAACATGCAGATTTGGTGATTTGAAAAATGAGTTTATAAACCTGTGTGTGGTGTTAATAATGTTGCAGTGATAAAGATTTTGTTTCGAGACAGTGATTTAACATTGAGCAAAGCCATAGAGATTTGTCAAATACACGATCTTACAGAAAGTCACACAAACATGCTTGCAAGTGATAAGAGCATGGTGTCAGCAGCCTCTAGAGCAAATGTAGACAGCATGCAGCCTGTGGTCAACAGAAACAGGCCTAAGCACATGGCAGCTGCAGCTCCTGTGGGATTTCCAGGGTAAGCCCTTACCTTTCCAGCAAGTTCTAAGACTAGCTCAGTAGAACGGATATACTTAGTGCAGCACAAGGGTGAGTTAGCAAATCCCAAGTCAAGTTTCATTGTTAACTGTTGTAACTGTGGTGTCAATCATGAGTCCAAAAGAGAAACGTGCTTAGCATTTGATCAGCAATGCCACAAGTGTAACAAATGGAATCACTTTCAAAAGCTTTGTAATTCAAGCAAACCTCATTCATTTATTAAGAAAGGTCACTTAAAAAGCAAGTTGATTATACAGAAAGCTACAGCTCTACTTTCTATGTAGATGGTGTATCAGTGGTTGGTGAAAAGCTTAATGCAGTATATTTGCTGGCAAAAAAAAACAAAGTGTTTTGTACTGTCCTGATTAATGGTAAACCCACAGAGCTCAAAGTGGACACTGGTTCAAAGAGCAATATTATGCCAGCAGAAACATTTGCTAGAGTAAGAGCTGGTGAGCAACTTAATTTGTCCAACTGTTTGAAGCTTGTTGCTTATGGAGGTGAAGAGATTCAAACTGAAGACTCAGTAGTGCTTTTCTGCTATTCATTTGAGAACAGTTACAGCTTGCAATTTTATGTAGTAAAAAGACCTGTATAGTCATTATTAGGTCTCAGAAACAGTTTAAAAATTATACTGCTTTCTTTTACCAATGCCGTCCATGTAAGCACACCCTAGTTCCAGTTTCACCACCGATGCTATTTTCACAGAGTATGCTGATATTTTCGAAGACAAGCTAGGTAAACTTACAGTTGTGTACTCCATGAAATTAGACCTAGAGGTCAGTCCAGGACAGAGTTAAAGTCCAGTTAGATAAAATGGTGCAGCAAGGTGTGGTTTGTTCAGTTACAGAACCAACTGAATGGGTATCTTCCATGGTAGTTGCTCTTAAGAAAAGCTCAGATGAAATCAAAATATGTATTGTCCCAAGAGACTTAAAAGCATTAAAGAGTACTATCGAGGAAGTTGCTACCCTCATGCCAAATGCCACTATTTTTTCTGTCTTAGATGTAAAGAGTTCATTTTGGCAAGTAATGCTTGATCATAAATCTTTACTACTGACTACATTCAGTACATACAGATTTCTCAAAATACCTTATGGAACAAATTCTGCCAGTGAAGTCTTTCAGTGTGTAATGCAGCAGATTTTTTTCAGGATATCCATGTGCTATTAATAGTAGAAGATTTACTACAGAAACCTCAAGAAAGTTCTGGAAAGAGCATGTGAAGTGAATCTAAAGCTCAGTCCTCTGAAATGTAAATTCAGGCTACCAGAAATGACTTATGTCGGTCATTTATTTACCAGTTCATGCTTACGACCAGATCCTTCCAAACAGCTATTCTTGAGATGCCAGCTCAAGACAATGTCTAAGCCTTACAGCATTTCCTTGGTATGGTTAACTATTTGGGCAAGTTTATACCAGACTTCAGTGAATTATCATGTCCATAAGAGAGCTACATGAAAAAATGTTACCTGGTTATGGTTGGAACCACACCAGAGAACATTTGATGACCTGAAACAGAAAAGTACCAGTCCACCAACCTTAAGATACTATGATGTCCACAAACCAGTAATTTTTCCTGTGATGCTTCAAACTTTGGTCTTGGGTGCAGTTATTCTTCAAGAAGGCAGACCAGTAACCTATGCATCTAGAACTCTTACCAAAACTGAGATGCAGTATGCTCAGACTGAGAAGGAACTTTTGGCAATTGTGTTTGCATGTTCAAAGTTCCATGATTATATTTATGGCTGAGCTATCCAGATCGAGAATGATCATCAATCTCTAGTCACTATTTTAAAGAAGCCTGTGCATACAGCTCCAGCAAGACTACAAAGAATGATGCTCAGATTGCAAAAGTACAACTTCAAAATCGCCTATACAAAAGGCAAACTTCTTTATCTAGCTGATACCTTATCCAGATCACACAGAAATACCACAGAAAAGCTTGATGTACAGAATTTTGACTTAGATGCCATGGAAGTGCATAATTTTTCTACCACAAAACGTGAAGAGCTAAGAGATAATACAAAGACTGATCCAGTTTTGCAAAAGCTTGACCACTTCATCAATGCTGGATGGCTGTCAAAGCAATCTTGTGTATAAATGGAAGTGCAACCTTATTTTCCTTACAGAGATGAGATGTTGATGGAAGATGGTATCATTTTCAAAGGTCCTAAAGTTGTCATTCCTACTTCCTTACAAAACAAGTACATCCATATTTTGCATTTTGACCACCCAGGTTTTGAAGCTACCAAAGAAGGGCATGAGGACTAGTATTTTGGTCTTCTCTGTCAAAAGATATCAATAAAGTATTTTCATCTTGTTCGGTATGCAATAGTACTAAACCACATTTGCAAAAAGAGCCACTTCAGATAAGCCAAATTCCTGAAGTACCTTGGTCAGCAGTAGCTACTGGCTTATTCGAGTGGAATAGTCAATATTACTTAGTGTTGGTAGACTCTCATTCAAATTGGTTTGAGATTGACCTGCTACATAACCTAACGTCCAGTACTGTCATTACTAAGTTGAAATGTAATTTCTCAGTCCATGGTAGTCCATACAAAGTTATTTCTGACAATGGTGCCCAGTTTACTAGGCAGATATTTCAGAAATTTACAAAAGAGTGGGACTTTATCCATGTTACCAGTAGTCCTGAGTACCCAGAGTCAAATGGCCTAGCTGAACATGCAGTACAAAGTGCAAAGCAATTACTAGAGAGGTCAAAGTGTGACAATACTGATATTTTCTTGAATTTGCTTAATCTTAGAAATATACCCTGTGACAATTTGCTCACCTGCTCAGAGACTTTTGTCTAGGCAAACCCGAACAACCTTGCCTATCAGTTCCAGTTTGTTGGTGCCTAATGCTAAAACCATCAGAGCAATCAAAACCCAGCTATTCAAAGTGTTCTTTCCAGAAGTCCAACTATGATAAAATGAGCAGATTTCTTCATCCATTGAGAGGAGGAGAGAGAGTGAGGATGCAAATGGCGAAAGGTTTTGACCAAATTGGTCAAGTGAGAGGTACATGTGCCGAGCTGAGATCTTAATTAGTAGAATCTGAGGGTATAACATACAGAAAAAAATGAATCGATATGACAGCATTGTACCTATGATACAGACTCTAGATCTCAGAGTAATCCAGAAGATGTTACTGTTGAAGGATGTCTCAGTACCTATCCCCATTGCTGATGATGTCCCAGATGTCCCTGAAGTTGAACTTTCATTAAAGACAGTGCCTGCTGCTAAACCCAGTCCTAATTTTTATGTCACATGATCAGGTCTTATTTCCATACCTAATGTAAAATACAGAGCAACCTGGACATGATTGCTTTATTTATAATTAGTTCTGTATAACTGCATTTCAATGGATTATTTCCATGTAATTGCATGCCAATGATTGTTGTCATTTTCAGCGTATAGGTTCATAGTATGACTTATTTCTCAAAGAGGGAGGATGCAGAACAGAGCATGTGTTGTGAAGCATTTCAAAGTGAGGACACATCATATAAATAGAGAGCACATGCCGGCAGCAGTGCCATTTTGAGTAAAACGACCAGCGTGCCAGTCTGTTTATAAGTTTAAGTTACTAATCCTCAATCCTGATGTGTTTATATGTAATAAAGCTACTTGAACCAAACCCACAACTGTTCATCTATTTTAGCCTGATTGGATGAACGACACCTAGCACCTTAAGTCAACTTTGCCATAAACCATATTCTGTTAATTCCTCTCTTGCTCAAAGAGAACAGCCTAACAGCTATAGGGAAAATGCCTAACATCTGGTCCTTAACATCTTCGGAGGAGCAATGCCAGCCGGATCAAAATAAGATGATGAGCAGTCAGAGACACCTGATTTGGCCAATTTTGCTACCACAGATTCCCATAAAACATTTTTTTTTTTTGGATGGGGAAGGGAAGAAGAGGAGCCTGAAGACAGCTCCATGTTCTAGCAGAGAGAAGTGCCTGATCAACATGTAGCTAAGCCATGAACTGTCAGTGAACTGCCTGAAATAAATGTTACAGTTTGAGGTAAAAAAAAAACGACAACAACCAAAATTTCAAATCAAAGCCCATCTTTAAAATTTTCACAAAAAAAAATATAACAACATTTTAACCAAAACTGATTTTAAAAACTATTTGCCCAAAACAGTTACATTTAATAAAAATTGATTTTTGTGAAGTAAACTTTTTAGTGACAACCACTAACAGCACAATTCCTAGTTAAAATATAAACTTTTCTTCAGAAATTCTGGGAAAGATGAAGATTTTCCCCAGAGGGGTACTAATCTGTTAAGCCTTGGAGAATACTAGCCAACCATGGATAACTCAGTCCACAACAAGAAAGTTCTAAAGGTTTGGCACTAACCACTGAATTTATAGGTTCATAGGTAGGTACTAGACTAGCTGCCCTTGTGGGGCATTTTAAGCCGACCAAACGTCAGTTATTGTGCTTGCTTGAATCAACCTATCCCATTTGGTCAGAAACTGGCCTTACCCATCCCATGGTTGATAATTATATATTACCCCTAATGAAAATAACTGCTGTGATACCATAGATAATTTGAGGTGATCCATGCAAAGCATTTAGGAGCTGCCACTCTCCACTAGTAGTGCATCCACAGATCCAAGCTGCACTTGAATATGGACAGGGAAGAACTGTTTTATGTGGATGGGGAGTCAGTTCCAGAACAGCAGTATCCACTATGAGATATACCCGTCCTTTAAACCATTGTGTTGATGTTGCAGAAGAGGTTTAGATCTGTAGGCAGAGTATTTCTGATACCATTTGACTTGCTGATGTGTAGTAAATCTATCAGCATTAGGTTGGAGGATGCCTTATATGCCAGGCACACGTCACCTCTTAGCAGTCTGTAGGATACGAGTATAGAGAGAGATCTGTGAGTCAGTCCACGTAGGAGATGTTGTTTAGGCCTTATATGCTTTTGGTAAGGAATCGCTATTGGCATTCCAGTTGATGCAGGTGTCTTGACAGATGCATGCCAAAGGAGGCATTATACTCCATGATTAGCCTAATAAGCCCTAGATCTGGACACAATCCCTTTGTTTATAAGATGTGCAATATAGGAGAAATTTCTTACAATAGACACATGTTGTTCCAAAAGTTAAGTCACTATTCACACAAGTTCCCAAATCCCAAACAACTGGGTCAACTCTTAGGGGCATATTGTTAATGTGGTAGTTTCCTGGGATAGATGGCTTCCAAAAGGATACAATAATGCATATTTGTCATTTAGCTTCAGTTCATGATTTTAGTACCAGTCATTTATTTGTGACAAACTTCCTACAGGATGACCAAGTCATTGGGGGATTCAATGACTGCTCCTAGCTCGCAGTCATCTGCAAACTTAGTCAGCCAGAGCCCTTTGGAATTGGCTTTTATTTTATAAAAGCAGATGCCAAACAAGGGAAGCCCCAGTACAGACCCCTGGTGGACTCCACTTTTGACTGGTTTCTTTGTGCAGGTAACTTACCCTGGTTTGATTTCCTGCATGCTATCTATGAGACAGTTGGCAATCCAGCAGGGAACAATGGGGTTTCCTCCCAGATTATTTAGCTTTTCTACTATGCCTGAGTTGGGTATTGTGTCAGAAGTTTTGTCAGGTCAAGGTATACAGTGTGTACCATTTTGCCTTCATCCATTGCTTTGGTGAGATTTTCAAAAAATCCACTAGGCTGGGTAAGCAGGACCTGCTCCTTACAAATCCAAGCTGACATGGGTCCAGTGTTTGGAGGTTCTCTATGCCCTGATGGATTAGATCCATGAGGAGTCTTTCCTTGGCTTTGCATACAAGACTGTCATACATATGGGTCTGTGGAAGGTCCTCCCTTATGCAGAGGAATCACTGTAGCCGTTCTCCATTCACTTGGTACAAAATCTGTATGGTGGCTGAGAATGAACAGCATTATTATGTTTCTCCTCAAGCCCTTGAACAGTTAGGGTGCATGTAAGGTACACTAAGGCTTTGGATGCTGTCTGGCTGTCATAGCCTTGGCAGGATATAACCCATACAGCTTAGGCTAATGCAAGAGTAATTTAATGACAACCATCATGTTTTACTTTGAACCATAAAAGCTAAGGGCTGTAATAATTAAGAAAGCTTGCTCTGAGATAAAATACACATGGTAACTTTTAGTCCAGATTACTTGGTGAAGCACTAGCCAGTAGAATACTAGGCTATCAAGCCAAGAGGCCATTTTAAGACTAGCCATGCTACTCAGTAAAATTTGGTAGGTTTAGGTTCCCAAGGTCTAAGTATTTCTATTTACAAAGTTTGAGAATTTTTGGGACTGCATGTTAGGGGTCCTGTATTATTCCCAGTTTATTTTGGAGTAGTTATAATTGCCCATGAGTATGGTGTTAGGTTGAATAGGTGCATGCTGCTTTGCCAGGGAAGGTCTGCACTTGCCCACTATGGGATTTTGAATATTGGCTAAAACATTGTGTGGACAATTCACATCAAACCACGATGTACACAGCAGAGCAAATAAGTAACTCCACTGTACTCTATCAACATCTATGGAAATGACAGCCAATTCCTTCTTTTCTCTCAGGGCATCATTTTTTAACATCAAGGTTCTTGATAATACCTGTTGCTCGCTGACCCCCCACCACACACACACACACACACACACACACACACACACACACACACACACACACACACACACACACACACACAAACCCTGTTTGGTCTTCACATATCAAACCAGGTAATACACTGGCTAATCTTTCAGCTAGGATCATTAGAAATGGCCTATAGGACAGCAACAGTGGACCCTTGCCTCTTTGTATATGACTATAATTATAACCTCCTTCCATGTATTCTCCCTCCTCCAATATCCTATTAAACAGTTCTTTCCATAACTTTAACACCCTTTTCTTTTACTATCTTCCAGAACTCACCTGGGAGCCCATCACTGCCTGTTGGCTTCCCCTTCACCATCTTTTGCCATATTTCCCTCCTCACTCATCATTGGCTAAGTTAAATGCTCTCTCTCTCTCTGGTCCAGTACTGGAAGCTCCATTGTCCAGCTCTCCCTCCTCTTCTTCCTTGTATATAGTATTGAAAACCTCTGTTGAAGCTAGAAATGCTTTTAAGAATTAACCTTCCTTTATTTTCCTACTCTGTGGCCCACTTTCTATATCCTGTTTATTATCAAGTTCTGGCCCCCTATAACTATTGCAAGGCCTTCCTGAAATGACCTTGTTTTAAGCTAATATGTCTGTCAGTGCTTTAATGGATGTTCTTGGAGGCAAATGAACCATTACCTGTTTAATCTGCACCACATCTATTTTTCATTTTAATAGAGCATGTATCCTTTTCACATCTAAGATAGTGTCTAGCATCTACAAAGGGAGATTATTCTGTGCCAGCCAAATTGTACTCCTCTGTCACTTCCAACCCTTGAGGAACCTAACATTTTTTTATTCCTCTCTCCCCAATTTTTGGTGTTCCTCCTTTGACAATTGCATTTCTTAGAAGGCTAATAGCTGCACTCCCTGCCTCTTAGCATACTGTATGTTATTATTGTATCTCTTTTAAAGACATTAACCAACCCACTGGCATTTCATGCCACACTTCTTTTCTGTGACAGCCATTTTGTTGTGAGTTATTGACTAGTTTCTCGCCACACACTTTCTGCTGTTCCTTTGCCCCATTGTGAAATGAGCCCTTCTATTGCACTGTTCAGTACAGAGTGTTTGCCCCTTTCATTTCTGCCATAACATGCCTTCCATGTTTACACTTGTTTCTCTTGATTTTCAGTTTGTTTGCAATTTGTTTTCCTTTTATGTTCTGCCTTAGAACCCCCCCCCTCCAACTGCATGTTTTTTCTATACTTCAGCTTTATTCATTCCTTCACTCACCATCTCCTATGTCTAACTAAATTCAATGTACACTTCACATGTAGGAGTCCTTACCACTCCTATCCTGGCAGTTTCTTCAGCAGCTCCTGTCCTGCTGTAACTGTGGCAACCATTTCCATTGCTAAAGGACACTTTTGACATTCCTCCCCTTTACATGCTACTTTTAAATTGGTTCCACATCCACTCCTTTTTCCATGTTTAACCTTAATTCTCAGTCCGCTATAAATTCCACTATTAATTCACTCTGAATTTACTTCAGTATTGTGTCTTCACCACTAACTTGCTTTCCCCAGTTTCAAACTTTGTAATTTTCACTTTTGGCCCCCATCTCTTCTCATTTCATTAATAAATATCAATCTTTACTTTTGGATTCACGGTCTAAAGCTCTCATGGTAATGCCTTTTGTCTGTATGTTTCCCTAGTCCCCTGCCTGCACTGTTCATTCATTTCTCCTTTCTCACCTGACATTTTTTCTCACTCACATCCCCTTGGCCATTACTTGAATTGTACCAAAATGAACTTTATGAGAGAATACTAAAACACCACCTCATATATGTCCTCCCTTCCTGTCACAAAGGTTAATTAGAACAAAACATTGGAAATGTCATTACAAAGGCCCTTATAACATTATCCAAGTTTATTAAAAACAATGTACATCTGATTGGGATAGTCAAATGTTAGTTTCATTATATGACTTCATAGTGTATTACCACAAATTCTATCCAATCACATCAACTCTGAATGTGGCGGAGTAAAAGGGGTCCTACAAATCACCAATGTGCCCACTTCAATAACTGTACTTTAACTTGTACATATTTATAACTCCTTCCCTTTACCAAACTTTTCACAAGGCCAAACATAAATCAACTTTATAAGCCATATCCCAGCAAAGCCCCTACAGTCTTATCAGAGACTATTAAAAAAGCTGATACAAATGATGCAGGACCATTCATTTGTTAGTTACTTTTAATGTCTCTGCAAATCATCCCTGCATAATCTGTTCTCTCACAAGCATATTATGTAGAAGAATGACAGGGATCATATGCATCACTGATATGCCCATCCTCTTCAATCACTTATTCCGTGCCTCTTATCTTTCCCCATTCCACTAAAGCTGTTTGGTTCCTCTCTCCTCCTCCTGGATTCTTTCTTCTTCAAAACCTGCTGACATTTAAATAGTGGGGTCAGTCCCTTTATTCCTTGGTGTTACTGGTTTCCTGTTGCAGAGCCTTTGGTATTACCAGTACTGACATACAGCTCACTGGCCCCGGTACCATTGCTAAGGGTGCTTTTGGGTCTGTAAATATTCATTCCAACTCCTGCACAAAAATTCTCATATTTGCAGAATATAGTCATCTCCAGTAGATCTCTCTGTATGCATGTCTTGATGACCTGTATAAAGGCACCTCTAGTTCTCCTGGTCTCATATGACAAATCCATATCCATGAAAACATTTGTCTCACACTAAACTTTCTTTTCCTGGTTTTCATATTTCTTCCAAAATCCTCTCAGTTTGAAGGCAGGAAATACACTATAATTGCCTGTAGCTTAGCCACCATGCTGTCTTATACATGCATTCATTCCAACTCTGCCACTGGAATATCTGTCAATTTCCCAAGAAATTCCACCAACATTTTCTTACTGTCTTATCATTGGCCTTTCTCAGGTAAGCCCATAATCTTTATATTCTTCTGGTGACCCTTGCCTTCCAAACCTACAAGTTTAGCCTTAACACGGTCCAATCTTGTTTCAGCTGTCTCCACTCTCAACCTTAGTTCATTTTCATCTAAAATTGACAGAATATCTAGAGAGTGCTCACTTAGTGCCAAGTGCACTCCTATAACCTATTTTTTCGCTCTTTTTCATTACTGTTTAATGTTTTCTTCATCACCTTAATCTCCTGTCAGATTATATTTGGGAAGACTGATTGTTTCGTCATATTCTATTAGCCCATTGTCTTTCCATCTGGGGTCACTCATGATCTTACGATTTTTTATTTTTTTGATTTATGTCAGATTCAGGCTTCTCCCTTTCCTGTAGTAATCTCTGGTTCTCTTAGTGGGGAATTTGGCCTTAAAGAAACTTTATTCCACCCACATGAGACAGCATGATAAGCACATTGTTTATTCAAGGAGCACATTAACAGAAGGTGGCTGTACTGCTTGTAACTACTCAGACTTGTTTTAAACATGCAAAAAAAAACTTTCCTTCCTTACTGCAGTCTTTCTGACAAATTAGTAGTTGTGTTTTCTATTAAATTCTGAACTTTGCTGAAGCATTGGACAAGTAAACTATAAACATCTTATAGACAGAAGTCTGCTAAAATCTGAAACACTACACTCTTGAGGAAATGTATATCTAGTGATTACGCAGCAAGTGAGGGACAACGCTGTGTCTTGTACATTCCTCATGCTAACATGTTTTAACACCATCACACTGGCATGAAGATGAGTAGCAGATCTGCTGTCATTACCTTTATCTTGGAGAATGCAATACTATTGAAAAACATGGTTTTAATGACACGTGCAGTCTTGATGCAAACACCTTCTACTTATTACCATCTGCCACATTTTTTTTTGTGAATTGTCATACAGTCTTGTAGAAAACAGAAAGTACTACAGAACTACATTAGGTGACTCACTAACAGAATCTACTTCACTGCTGATGCTGCTGGCAGCTAAGTCATCTGTCATCTATGCATTCTTCCTTTATTGGTGATAGGACACGTCTTTGCATTTTATGAATGGCTCAAAGGGGGTTTATCTTAATTGGTCAAAAAAACAAATTGTTGAAATCCACATGGTCAACAGTTTGGTTCATGGAACCATTCTGTTTGAGATCACAGTACAGTAGGGATCGGAGAATTTGTACTTTTTGCCATTGTAGAGTAATCTCGGAGTTGCTATAAATAATTAGCAGGATGCGGGGGCTACAGGGGGTTGCAGCCCTGTAAAAATTGTGTGTGTGTTGTTGGCGGGTGTTGTGTAGATGTTTGTCAGTTTTTTTATTAACTGTGTTGTCAGCCATATGGATTTTGACAATGTTTTTTTTTTGATAAACTAACACAGATCCACTCAAAGGAGGAAGTTTCCTGAAATTACTTCTTTACATAAGCACTGTCATTGTCTTTTGGAATGGATAGTACCAGAGCTTCAACAGATTACAAAAATACAAGCTGCCTGAAATTAAAAGCTGCACCTCTGAGTAACTGATTTTAATAGAAGCCACAATCTGTTCATAGTTAAGTACTAGGCTAGCTGCCCTTGGGAGCTATTTTTAAGCCTAGCCAATTTCCCCTAAAGGGGAGAATCAAATTCTCCACCTTGTGTTTGTGAGGTAAACACCTTAATTATGCCAACCTGCAACCCCCAGTTGAAGATATACAGTAGACAACTTATACTGGTTTATGCTTAAACACAAATTGAATAAAAGAATCTCCTCCTGTCCTTCGCCTTAAGGACTAATACAGGAAAATCCTTCACAGTGTATAGTCCACCTTTTATATTAGCAGCAGGGAAAGCACTTTAGGAAAGTAACTCCAGAAAACTTGAATAATTTACTATCAGAGACTGGAAACGAAACCGGCTACCTTTAGGAGCAAGATAATAGAATACCTAAAGGAGTATGATACATGCAACTGCTTTAGAGGTACCAGGTTCAAAGATCGACACATACAAAGTGCTTTAGAGATGCAAGGTTTAAAGATCTCCACATCCAAAGTGCTTTAGAGATGCAAGGTTCGAAGATCTCTACATCCAAAGTGCTTCAGAGATGCAAGGTTCAAAGATCTCCACATCAAAAGTGCTTCAGAGATGCAAGGTTTGAAGATCTCCACATCCAAAGTGCTTTAGAGATGCAATGTTCGAAGATCTCCACATCCAAAGTGCTTTAGAGATGCAAAGTTCGAAGATCTCCACATCCAAAGTGCTTTAGAGATGCAAGGTTCTAAGATCTCCACATCCAAAGTGCTTTAAAAGTGCAAGATTCAAAGATCTCCACATCCAAAATGGTTTAGAGATGCAAAGTTCGAAGATCTCCACATCCAAAGTGGTTTAGAGGTACAAGGTTTGAAGATCTCCACATCCAAAGTGCTTTATAGGTGTAAGGTTTGAAGATCTCCACATCCAAAGTGTTTTGGAGGAGCAAAATTTGAAGATCTCCACATCCAAAGTGCTTTCAACATGCAAGGTTCAAAGATCTCCACATCCAAAGCTCCAACAATGGGTAGATCTTTCTTTCAAACCCATGTTTTGTCTTGTATGCAGCTTTTAAAATAAATTGAATATTTGTTGAGCAAGGCAATATATCACTTTGTTTCACTACATCTCTTCTAGGTCTATATCAATTTAATCTTAAAACTGCCAAATTAAACTTCATGTAGTCCATCACATTTGAAGCTACTATTCTTCCACTTTTTGTAACAATAGTTTGTTATTCAGTTGACTTGTACTAATTCACATCTGTGCGATGTTAAATTATAAATAGTGTACTGTTGGCTATGCATGTCTTTTGCAACTCCTGTCTAAGTTTTATTTGTAAAATTATTTTTTTTAGTTTCCTTTTTGTCATAACTATTGAAAATGATGTTGAATGTAGGCTGGTAAATTATTACCAGCCAACAATGTTACATCACGTACATCTGATGACACACGCTATAGTATAAAACTATAATCTGCGAGTGGAGCTCTTTTTAATTTCTGCAGGTCACAGTGACAAACTGAACAGTGTAAACAAAGTAAGCACTTAACTGCCTTTTCACTTTGGCTGAAAAAGGAAGAGATCCTTGGACCAGACTATGTACCCAGTAGGCACATCAAATAAATGAAACCTAGACAGATAAACAGGCAGACAGATACATAGATAGATAGCAAAATGTGGGTGAGTCTCAAAGACCTAGCGTATAACACAGAAGGGATTCCACTGACCATGGTTCACGTTGAACCAGACGCTTCAAGGAGCAGATGGGAGAGAAGAAAATGGCAAGCCAAAGTCAGCTAATACAGAAGCGATGCTAGTAAAAGGCCAGGTGTGCTTGTGTGACTCCATGTTCACATGCTCTTGCAGACATTGCCATGGAATGTTCAGGCACTTGAGGCAAGGTAACAAATTTAACCCACCTAGAATGAAAGCCTGTTGGCACATAAACCTCAACTCCAGCAGCCGGGACAAATGTGCAGATACAAAATGAAATTATCCGTGGAAAAAGACCACCCCATGAGGTGATGTGGAGTACTACTGCTTGTTAAAATGGGAAGCAAAAGGGCCAAAGGTGGGTAGAGACAGCTATATGATCAGGCTGGAAAGGTCCAAGGGGAAGAAATTAAGAAAAGATTCATTTCCTTTAATACGGAGTATATTAGGACACTTAGTGTTCCAAAATGTGAGAGCTAACAAGTGGTAGCAGGACCCACTGCACCCCCTAGTGTCATGCATGGTTACATTCAGCTGTGTGCGTTAGTGATGGGGGGTCAGTTGTTATCATCTTAATCATCATCAGTAGGAAAATAGTGGCCCCATGATAATCCTGAATTAGCTGAGTCAGTGTTGAGGTACAAGACACAGCCAATGTCAATTACTGAGAGGGGCAATTAGTACAAGTGATAACTAGAAAGATTTTTAACCCCAGTTTAAATAATGCACACTAAATGTATATATATTAATCTGCCTATCAGTTTTATTACATTGCCTTCTCCCACAAACCAGACAAGCACTTGGAAAGGAGGTTCAGTCCAATGTGCATTGCTATCCATCAAATTTTAACTATCGTTGCATGTATCAAATGTTGTTCCATAGGTGCCATTCATTTTCTAACACTGACTGTATTTGTTTCTCTTCCAGATATTGCCCCATCAAGCACCATACCTGGTACCAATGTAACTGTGGGACACACAGTGCTGCTGCCTTGTTATTTTTCTGTTGACTCTGGGACACCTAACTTGCACCATCTCGTAGTGGAGTGGGAATTTAATAAAACTCCTCTAGCTAGATTTACTGATAACATTCTATTTAACAGCAGAAGGGCATGGCTTTTTGCAGATGAACTCAGGAAAGGAAATGCTTCCCTGGTACTCACCAATGTATCGCCAGCAGATAAAGGTGATTATACATGTAATATCAGAGATCTCTTGGGCAAGAAACCAAAAGTGACAGTCTCTCTAACCTCTGAAGGTAATGTATTTTACAATAAATTAAACTTTTAATTTTCTTTCAGTCTTACAATAAGGAAAATTAGTTTTGGAAAGTATAATTGTTTTATTCATTTCATTTATTTAGACAAGTGAAAAACTATGCAAGGGCTTATTATTAGCTTGTGCATTTATTTTACAGTCTATATATTTAAACAGATGAACAAGAATACAGGGTGAAAGTTTTAACCATGAATTTGAAATTATACCTGTGAGTTCCTAACACTGGAGGTTCTTTTAACCTTCAGATACTCAATTAAGCATAATTTTCCAAAACTGTTACAGCTTGATTATTTTTTTAAACATCATTTAGACATATGCTGTTCATGATGAGTTATGGTTTATTTTGTATTTGTACATTCATTTGTTGACAAGGCAGGTCTAATCTTTTTATGACAATTGCCTTATGCCAGTTGCCTACTAATGCTACCTATGATTTAATGTCGTTGTGTGTTTTTTTGGCTTTTCCCGTTTAGGGGTCACTACAGCGGAACTCCGGTCCTCTAATGATTGGCAGTAGTTTTTTTTTTATGTTGCCGAGTTGCCAGTCCAACGCCCAGCCTTCAGTGAAGGCACGCCCATTCTCGCATGTCTTTCGGAGGCCACTCGACCATGGGGAGGACATGCAGACTCCACACAGAAGGCACTCCAGCCGTGAATCGAACAGGAGAACCACTTGCTGTGAGGCAACAAAGCTACCGCTGTACCACCATGGCTTCTCTACCTGTGATTTAATACAGATTACAAATCACAAGTCATTTGTTTACACTAATCATAATGATCTTAGTGTCTAATTCAGAGCTAAACATGCCTCAGGGCTATTAGCAATGGTCCCGATATGACTGATTGAATATCTGATTAATTCAGATTGCTTTTTATATTTCATGACGTATTTTCCTACAGCTCTCTCTGCCATGAGGTATTGTATGAAAATATTACTTTAAATATTATTTCTGTGCACTAAATTTATTTTACCATATTACTTGTTTAAGAAGGCACAACTGAATCAGCACTGAGTTACTAGACACAGCCAATGTCAAATAATGAGATAAGCAGTTAGTACAAGGGATAACTGGAAAGATCTTTAACCCTAATGCATACTAGGTTTATTTATGTTTTTCTGATGAGTTTTATTATATTGCCTTCTCCCACATACTAGATAGGTACTTGGGCTAATTTCAGGCTCAGCCTGGGAATTATTACTTAACAAAACTAACAGCATATACAGTTTCAGTCATTTACACACATGAATTGCACACTAAATCAATTTGTTTATATAAAGCTCCCCAGTGAAATGTCAGGACTCAAAATGCAGAGTGTCAACATGCTAAAAAATAGATTTTGGAAATGAAAGACAAGAGTGACCATCTAAAATCTCTCATCTTTTAGGATCCCTTGTGTCTCTATTCAGGGGAGGGCAAGCCCCCCAGCCCCTAGCTTAAACATACTAACTCCAAAATGACCATACCTTGGAGAAAAGATAATATTCTGAGAAATGGCCTTCTTGAACTTAGTATATCCAAGTCCAATTTTTCGACCATTCAGTCTCCCATTTCAGGACTCGCTGTAGCAGGTCCCGACATTTCAAATGGTAACCTTATACATAATTATACAGTACATTGATAAAGATACGTAATAATTTGTTATTGACAGATGAATAATCCAAGATCGCAGCAGCTTCATTTACATTTAATTTCTTTGTTTTTAGACTTGTTTTCCTAACAATCAGCTCTGCTTATTCCTTATTAATCTCTGGGGTGTTTGGAGTTTCTCTAAAATGTTATTATTCCGGAGGTAATTTTGTCAGTATTTCTGTGCTGTAGCATCTCACACTTCTGTTGCTCTGCTGCATGGATGCACTGTTTCATGTTGTTCAGACATCAAGTACTATGTTTGTGATCCTAATTTTTGCAGTTTAAAGACATTAAGATGTCACCTCCTACTGCTGTGCTTTAACAACTTTTTTCATTTTGGATTTTATTGTATTTTAGTCACACGTTACCCTGCATTATTTAATAATCAAATCGGTATTTCACTATAGTGGTATTGCCACCAGTGGACATCTAGTGGTGACACCTTGATCCCAAATTTTAGTTAATGAATTTTTTTCATACCTGGTTTGTACTGGGTGTCCATCCATTGCTGCACCTCAATGTTGTGCAGTGGGTGATCTGAGCTTAAGCTGGAATTTTCAAATAAAGTTTCCTTGTAATCAGTAAAGTCAGAACGGGTCTATATTAGATTATTGAAATTTCAGAACTTCGAACACCATATGATCGAAGTACTGAAAGTTAAAAAATCTAAAAAAAAAAACAATGTAAAGTAAACAAAGTGTTTAAGCAGGGGAGCAAGCCCCCCCCTGCACCCCCTGCTACTTAACTATACCAACTCCGATATCGCGCTACAGCATAGAAAAGGGAAATCTTCCCTTTTTGCACCATACTCCATTAAAATGTGATCTCAGAGTTGGTGTATTTAAGTAGCAGGGTGTGTGAGGGGTGCAGGGGGGCTTGCCCCCCTGCTTAAAGTAGTTACTTTTGTTATTTTGTTTTTTTTTTTTTAGATTTTTGAAGTTTCAGTACTTCGATCATATGGTGTCGACCATATTGTATTCGAAGTTCTGAAACTTTGATAATCTAATACAGACCCAGTAAGAACATCAAACATTAACAGTTTCCCCTAAGCAGAGTGCCATATAGACTATGTGGGACCATCAAATAATGCATCTGTCATTTGTGATGCACTGTTACGACTGCTTCTGGATTGGCTCAATGGATTTTTGTGGACCCCAATTATTCTTTATGCTGCAGCTGTTTTATGATTTCATTCTTGTGGTTATTGCACTCTTTTGGATTTTCTAAAGCTAATACCATGCAGATTAGGGTGCTTAGTTTAAAATGAGTTAAAAACGCCCTGATTTCTTGCACATTGTTATACTTTATCCATGTCAATTGTGTTAGTATGAAATTATACCTGAACTTTAGTTTTATTGTAAGATTAGAGTTTATACTGTGTGTTAAGCTGTAGTTTAAAATGGTATTTCATGTGTTCAGTATAATTATTTTTGTATTTTGCCATTTATGTTCCTTTGCATTAGTTGAATTTATGTAGTAGTGCTTAAGAAATAAGCATTTAAACAAAACTGAAGTTAAAGTTGTTGTTGTAGCTTTCGGCTTAGTAAATGCAAGATAAGCATGGTTAAACAAGTATTAGTACATCTATATAAATCATTGATTCTCACCGGATTCTCACATTTGAGACAGAGAGTGAGTCAAGTAAACACAGATGTACACATTAGATATCAGAAAGAAGGAAAAATGAAATAAGTAATTTATATTATGTCATTTATATCTGTTGTTACTTGTGTACAGATCATGGCATATGGAGTAAAATAATCAGGTAATATTCTTATTAGAGGGGCATTTATATTGACTAAGAGTTTTGAGTTAGTACAGAACATTCTGACAGCTAATGTAGAGGACTAAAGATCTGATCTGATAATAAGCTGCTTCCTATGGCCAGAGTACAGGGTTTGATTCCTTCCACCTGCATGTCCCTACTGAGCAAGTCACTTAAGCAAACAGACAGTTTTTGACCTGTGAGCTTGCCTGATTAGAAAATGCTTTAAACTTTGTTGATTGCAGTATAATGTGTTTTGGGAATTATATAAAAACAAGTTAACATGGTGTGACCTAAGGCTATAATATGATTTCCTTATTGAAAACCCCAAATGAGGAAGCCCAAAAAATCCATAATTAAAAGCTTAATGAAACATTACGGCAGAAGTAGATCAAACTTTAGTTTTGCTAGGAGTCACATGGCCTTAGTAATAACAGAGCATTGATGCTGTAGATGGAGTTGGGGGCTGGGGTAATGAACCTACAATCACTTTTTGTGGGGAGTCGTAGCAATGCCATGTTTTTTAATGTAATGTCATTACAGGTAGTCCATATGCAAGATATGAAGGGTGTGCAACCCTTTCCAGCTGCTCTTGTATATCATAAAAGAACACGGGACATTTTCTGATCTCAAAGTTATTTATTTTTACATTTACTTGAGTTATGTTCTGTAGGTGGAAGTGTAGATTTGGACCACATAAATTTCAAATTGCCTAAAGAACATTGTAGTTTCTAGCAGGTGCTTGTTGCTATGGACTGGAAGTAAACTTGAAAGATACGAAAAATTTTTTTTTGTGCCAAAAACCATTGACATTTTTATCTACTATTTATTTTGTGTGTGTGTATATGGAGATTCTAAATGCATTCTTATGGTGGAATGTCTGAATGTGGAACTGTGAATAACTGTATCGATACACTATAACTAGAAAGGAAGGAAGAGCTGCAGAACTGTGTGGATGAAAAGGGAACGTAAGAGGGCAATAAAACTGAGCCTTGTGGGGTTTCTATGGCATGAAAAGGGAAAGTAAGAGGGCAATAAAACTGAGCCTTGTGGGGTTTCTATGGTATGAAAAGGGAACGTAAGAGGGCAATAAAACTGAGCCTTGTGGGGTTTCTATGGCATGAAAAGGGAAAGTAAGAGGGCAATAAAACTGAGCCATGTTGGGTTTCTATGGCATGAAAAGGGAAAGTAAGAGGGCAATAAAACTGAGCCTTGTGGGGTTTCTATGGCATGAAAAGGGAAAGTAAGAGGGCAATAAAACTGAGCCTTGCGGGGTTTCTATGGCATGAAAAGGGAAAGTAAGAGGGCAATAAAACTGAGCCTTGTGGGGTTTCTATGGCATGAAAAGGGAAAGTAAGAGGGCAATAAAACTGAGCCTTGTGGGGTTTCTATGGCATGAAAAGGGAAAGTAAGAATAAAACTGAGCCTTGTGGGGTTTCTATGGCATGAAAAGGGAAAGTAAGAGGGCAATAAAACTGAGCCTTGTGTGGTTTCTATGGCATGAAAAGGGAAAGTAAGAGGGCAATAAAACTGAGCCTTGTGGGGTTTCTATGGCATGAAAAGGGAAAGTAAGAGGGCAATAAAACTGAGCCTTGTGGGGTTTCTATGGCATGAAAAGGGAATGTAGGAGGGCAATAAAACTGAGCCTTGTGGGGTTTCTATAGCATGAAAAGGGAAAGTAAGAGGGCAATAAAACTGAGCCTTGTGGGGTTTCTATGGCATGAAAAGGGAAAGCAAGAGGGCAATAAAACTGAGCTTTGCGGGGTTTCTATGGCATGAAAAGTGAAAGTAAGAGGGCAATAAAACTGAGCCTTGTGGGGTTTCTATAGCATTAAAAAGGGAAAGAAAGAGGGAAATAAAACTGAGCCTTGTGGGGTTTCTATAGCATGAAAAGGGAAAGTAAGAGGGCAATAAAACTGAGCTTTGTGGGGTTTCTTTGGCATGAAAAGGGAAAGTAAGAGGGCAATAAAACTGAGCTTTGTGGGGTTTCTATGGCATGAAAAGGGAAAGTAAGAGGGCAATAAAACTGAGCTTTGTGGGGTTTTTATGGCACAAAAATGGAAAGTAAGAGGGCAATAAAACTGAGCCTTCTGGGGTTTCTATGGCATGAAAAGGGAAAGTAAGAGGGCAATAAAACTGAGCCTTGTGGGGTTTCTATGGCAGGAAAAGGGAAAGTATGAGGGTAATACACACACATAAACACTGATCTATTTACACTTTTTACCTTCTGATTTTTACACAATACAAAGAAAAGTTAAAAAAATGGACGTTGAACTGAAAAGAAAAAGAGAAATAAAGACTGACAAACACAGAAGGGAGTATAATAAATTCAAAGGAACCACCTTAAAAACCCAGCGATGGTGAAAGCAAGATCAAGCATAAAGATAACATGAGCATTCAACTCAGTCACAGCACAGTATGACATGTACAAACCATGACATCATCAAGGCAGCAACCTCACCATGTTTTATCCAGCAGGTCCAACAGATTAAAAGAGGAAAGGGAGCACATGGTGTTAAACCAACAAACCAGAAATAGAAGACAACAGCTAGGGGACCATTGAGATTCTCCACACCAGTCAAGCAATGTATTTGAGAATGTGCGCAGAAGCAGCAGGGCATTTTTAGAGATATCGTACAACATACACCCACCATAGCCGATGAGGAATGAAAAGCAAACTTACACAATGTAACGGCTTTGGATCATAGGATTTTTAATGTATCCAGTAAAATAGTTTCAGAAGGGGAACTCAGGGTATTAGACAGAGGCTTCTCCTTTATTCCTGCAGCTGAATCTGATTTAATACTCACGGCTATTGATTTAAAATGCTACACTAGAAAGATGAATTTAAAACTTTTGTTCAAGGTTAACTCAAAAACAAAGAAAGGGATTTTGCTGTACCCAGTATTTTTAATCCACAGCTGCATCCAGTTATAAAGGCTACTGAGGAAAGCTGAGAGAAAGATATTAGGGAAGTATTGGGTAATTCAAGCAATAAAAGTTTTATAATTTATTCATATTAGAAAGGCAACATTTAAAACAACTAGGTAACAACAGAGACAATTGTATTATAAAGGCTGCTGGGGGGGTGAGGTGATAGTCAAAGAGAACTCCATCAAAAGCATGCAAAGATTATTGGAATAAAATTGGTGTCCTCCAAACTTCATAGAAACGAAGTCAGCAAAGCATACAGACAAACTCTTAGCTGCCCAGCAGCTTCATTGAAGGGGTCATTTCTGAGAACATGTACAAACTTTTTAATGCACACAAACCCAAGATTGGAAAATTGTTGGGGTCTCCAAAATACACAGGAATGAGGTGAATTCCCCTTATAATCCCATCATTTCAGCACCTTTGTCCAAACTAGAAGCAGTTTAAAAATTTGTGGACATGGCACTGCTCATCACAGTACAACAGATTCCTTCTTTCATCAGGGATTCTTTTGACTTTCTTGAGAAAATCAAGAAAGTCGAAGTAGAACAGAAAGATTTGTTAGTTGCAGCTGATGTGCATGCAGTATACATTTGTATCCCACATTGATATAACATTTATGTTGAACAAAAATGAAAATTACACAGTGGGTGCAGTTGAGTTTTTGATTTAGTGTAATGATCAGGTTTTGAGAAACTTTTATTTTTTTGCATTTGAATGTGCTTATAACCACCAAAAAAGGGGGTGGCTATGCCAACTTAGTCATGATTTATAGGGAAATCATTTTTTTTCAGTTTGTAGAGGGATATGAGAATGTTTTTTTTCTTATTTTCGTTTTATAGATGATTTGTTTTTTATATGGAAGGGACAGGTCAGTGAATTGGAATCATTCTTAGGCAGCACGAATAAAAGCACAGATTTCCAGTTATTTTCTCACAGTTTCCACAAGTCCAAGATTTGTTATTTGGATTTGGAAGTGCACAAATACTTCTATGCAGAAAAGGTAAACACCACGATTAGTTACAAAATTTAATCCAATAATGCATTCTTACACTATTCAAGTATGCATCTTACGTCATAAATGGCCATTTGGTAAGGCTCAAAAGATTAATCACTGACATAGACAAATAGATAATTTTATTCAAGTACTACATAAGAAATGTTTGTGCAGGGATACCCCAGAACAGAAAAAGACAAGGAAAGAGTCATTCACAGCAACTTTAAAGAATGGTCCTTTTCCATGACTTCAGTTTATTCCTTAGACAGTGCAGCCATTAACAGGGTCATCTACAACTGGAGAATATTAGAAGCCAGTGAGTAAGTTAAGAATTAAGAGTTACAAATCACTTTTTATTAACAATAAAATTAACAACATAAAAATGCACCTGGAAAAGGAGGTGAATAAACATCATGAAGTAGTTATAAGAGGAACTTGTCACAACTGCTCTCAGTGTAGATATATTATGGAAAGACCATACTTCACTGACACAACGATGGAGAAGACACAGTAGTGCAAAATACATGGTGCATATGGCTAAGTGATGCACATGTGAGGCATTTTATATAGGAAGCAGCAACAAAGAACTTAGAAAAAGAATTTATGAGTATCAATATGCCATAAAAATAAGAAATAAGGAAAATATTTTAGCAGAATACTCCATGGAGTGCTGTTTTTTTAAAAATATATATTTTCAGAGTCATTATAATTTTAATGGAGAAAGAAAAAAAATAAATGGAGAAAAGAGAGTTGAAATGGCAAATTTTGTTTTATGCCTATAGCATACCAAGACTAATAGTAATATGAATTATAAGGTAGTTTTAATTAAAAATCAGTACAGTAAAAACATTTAAATATATCATTGTATGTGTGTATTTTTGTGAGATTTTCTGTGCATTTTTTTTGTAAATTTATTATGGTCATTTATTGTTAATTGGATCTTGTGACAGGGATCAGTTTCATTCAATGGTATTTAAGAGATCAGTTTTTTTGTGTAAGTTTATGTTCTGATGAAGGCCAACTTTGCCAAAAGTGGGTAGCTTTATTCATTAAATTATTTGGACATGTTCTCTCTCTTTTGGAGGTTATTTTTGATAAGGAACAAACAATTGAAATGTGATCATCATCAGAATACATTCAATTCTATTCTTGTTAAATTTACATTAAAATTCCTTACTCAAGAACAAAAATTCAAAATGGCCATAGCACTTACTGATGACACAATTTCATAGGTCTTTCAGAAGCAGTCAGCATCAGAGATAGATCTAATCAGTTACTACAGGGACCCACAAAGGCACAGGTATTCTTGAAGCAACTACTTTATTCACACCCACTTCTTGCATAGTACAGATAAATACAAGAACAAATAATTCGGTCTTCCATTCACAGACATAAAAATACAAGAGACTGACAAGCTTTTATAATGCATCTACAGGAAATATAAATCAGATCAAATTAATCCAAAGCCAACTATAGATCAGACAGGCAAATGTTCTTTATTGTTTCAAGCATAAGGTTGCTATAATACAATTCAAGATCATCATGATTTAAGTTAACTATCCTGCAAAAATCTATAAAAAAATTAAATGTCAGGAACATCTGCAACAGATCTGTTAAAAAAAAAAACATAACATGTAAGGATCTGGAATGTAAAGATCCAGGTCAGCTATAACTGATTTTATTAATTTTCTACAAGGCTTTTGACAGGTCCAATATGGTGTATTTACTGATAGTTCCAAACAAGATGTTGCAGAGTTCTTTTTTATTTACATTTAATATTCACAGCTGGAAGAGCTTTCCTGAAAACTTCACCATTTTATTCCACTATGTTTTGCACTATCAAACATAATATTGAAGACATTCCCAAAAGGGTAAATTACAGATAAAAGACAGAAGCTCTACTATTTTCTTAAACTTATCGATGATGTCTTCAAATTATTATACATTTGTGTTTCTGTCAGTTAAAAGCAGTTTTGCACAACCGTGTATTCCTTATTTTCTTTAAGAATCTTCAAAGTCTTGTAAAGATACTAATAAAAACTCTTACTTACTGATTCTAAAACCTTTTTACTTTTTCTTCAAATATGGTAAACAGTTATCTCTTAGTAATATTCATTCTCTTATCCTTCTTCAAATGCTAAAATCCATAACTACTCAACACCTTATTCATTAACTTTTACATAGTCACTATATAGTTTTATGGCAATTACCAGTTCTTATTTTCATCTTAATCTACTTTTAATAATTAATTTCTAGGTCATTTCATGATTCTTACATCTGCAATCTCTTTTTCATGCACTGTCTCAAATTTATATCTCAACTAAAGTGAAGGAAAATACTTTGGAAATTTGAGAACACATTGCAACAATGTATTTATCTTTTTTTATAAAAAGAAATACTATTTATGACACACTGAATTTCTGCAACAAAACATTCATTAGGACAAAAATAAATGTGTTAACGTAATTATGTTATTTCCGCAATGATTTCTATCAAAAACTAGAATGCATGGATTACTTTCCCTAACTGCAATTTTAAATATCGCGTATGCTCTCTGCAAGAATTATCATCTATAAATAATAATGTCATAAAGTAACTCCATATCTGTTTTAATCAGTAGACATTTTACTATTTTTATTTTGACTGAACGTCAATTTATTAAATACAAACTCAAAGTGTTGCATCTCCTTGACTTCAGAAACCGTTTTCACTGACCACTAGCAGTAGCTGTCCAGTAGATACCCTGCAGATATGTCTGACAGTTTACTTATTTTTATTCATTAATCCTTTGTTGACTGGATATGTCACACTAAGCTAGTAGGAGACCTGAGATGCTACTTGTACTACTAGAAGAAAACTGCCTAGGGCATCGGGGATCTTCCCCTACTCATTAGCAGACTGCTTGTTCCATTCCTAGTGCAGCAGCAGCTGGGAAAACAGCAGTCAAGGACACCAAAATGGTGGACAGCACAGAGGTGAATGGCGGTGCAGTCTTTGAAATGCTACAAGATTCTGAAGTGCTGTTTCAGCAGAATTTGTTTCATTGGAAGCAAACATTCAAAACAATGACGGATGTGTTATTACAACCCTCCAGTCAGGACGGTTATGTTATAATATTTTGGATGAATTGCTGATACAAAGTGAGCCCTTTTAGTTGTAGATAACATTCATCCTTAAAGTAAAAAAACATTTTTGGGAAGTACATGCTCTGCTAAACAAATAAAGAATGTGTTGAACCTCATGCTATATAAAGAACAACGATCTAACCAATATTCCAAGGCCAAAAGGCCTGCCTGATGGGGAATACTGGTATATAATGCTGACACATCTAGAGTGCCACCCAGGTTCTAGTTGTATATCCTGAATAATATTCAAGAATTCAGTGGTGTCCTGTATACGGGATCTGACACACCCCAACAATGGTGTTAAATGGTGTTAGAAAAGCTGAGAAAGGTTCAGTTAAGTAGCCTTTCCCTGACACTGTTGGTTTACCTGGTGGTTGACAAAGTTTTGTGAGTCTTAGGTAACAAGTAAAAGTATGGTTTAGTAGGCTCTTTGACTGTGAGGTGAAATACTGTTTCTTTAGATATAATACCCTCCTCTGAAGTCAATTGTAAAACAAATCTATATCAGATTTAAGCATTGTGGTAGGGTCTAGATACATATGCTGATAAACACATTGATCTGATAACTGTTGGTGAGTTTTGGCTGCATACATAGTGCAATCCCACACAACCACAGCACTTCCTTTATCAGCTAGACTAATCACTAGTTGTTTATTATTTTTTAGAGTCATTAAAGTCTGTCTGTAAGGGGACGGGGAAAATTATGAACCAGAAGCATATGTATTATGCAGATCTCTCAAAACCTGCTGTTGAAAAACTGCTACACATTTGTTGTAAGGAGGCATAAATGTGGATGGTCTGAAATGAAAACTGGAGGAATCATATTCCTTATATCCTTGTTTATTATGAAAAAATAACTTGAAATTTAATCATCTACAAAAGAAATAACATCTTGAGCAAACACTTCTTCTGGAACAAAATAGCTAGGTATAAATCCCAGGCCTTTGTCTGGTTGGTCAAGCTCTACAGGGGATAAAGGAGATGTGGAAATTTTAAGTATATTTGAACTACCTATTGAGGTATCATTAATTGCAGGAGCATTTCTAGAGTTGGCGTATCGCTTATGGCGCTTACGTCCAACCATGCTGCAACATGTAAACAAAAGCTATCATTCTTCTTTTTGGAAGAGGGGGGAGGGTAATGGTGTCCCCATATCTGTATCTGTAGTGGAGGAAAACTCCTTACACGATGTCTCAGGAACCTCATTTGTTCTTTTAAGAATAGACTTCCTCTTTCTTTTACGCTTGCTAGCTGTCGGGGGTATTCTATAATACCAGAGAACTTAACCGTTTTTTTTTTTTTTTTTTTTTTTTTTTTAAATTGTTTGCTATGTTGATAATCTCTATAGTCCCTGGAAAATTTGCTCACCATATGCTTTTTTAACCTGTTTTCCAACTCAATTAATTCCTTCATTAGTTGTACAAATTGTTTCTGATAAAGA
Source organism: Protopterus annectens (assembly GCF_019279795.1). Lineage (NCBI taxonomy): Eukaryota > Metazoa > Chordata > Ceratodontiformes > Protopteridae > Protopterus > Protopterus annectens. The sequence continues at coordinate 28,018,056 of NC_056739.1, read as the reverse complement.
GGGCCCTGTTCATACAGTCTGATTTGTTCACAAAGATGACTAACCTGGTTCACCAAATTTATGGTTTTACATTCACAGAACAAATGTAAACCTTAATGAATAGTATAAATGCCTGTTGCTGAGCCTCCTGCCATTCACAAATTAATTGTACATCCGGCCTCTTAACATATGACTGGATGTGTATGCGAATACCACTAGATGCTAAACCCTTCATATTATACGCCTTAAACAATTTTTGATCCCACACACTAGTTCTGAGTTCTTTCATGACAGAAAGCAATTGTGCAAACAAGTCAATACAAGACACTGGGGTCACCCTACAGTCCTTATCCATAGTATTAGTAACATGTAGTTTATCAAATATGCCTACATCCTCCTTATCTGCTGCCAGTCCCTGTAAAAGCTTAACCAAATCCATATTTATAGAATGTACAAAAAAATCTTATTAGTAGAAGTAAATTGGAATACTCATTGCAAATCCCAATAACATCAAATATGTAGAAACTAATATCATTATAGAAAACCGCCCCAACTGGTAAATCAAACATCAAGAAATTATACAGCCAAAATGACTTGAAATGAAGCAGTAATAATTGTTCAAGCTTATAGACATATTAATAAATGTTGATAAATTATCTTAATGTGGTTGCACAGTCACTATCAAATAAGGAACAATCCAAAAACAAATGTCTTCTATTGCTACAGCAACAGTACCTCTAGATTATCCACGATCCACTGTTATAATAGCACTGAGATATCAGTCAAACAGCAGTCGTCAGGATATTGAAATAGTACATCCAAAACTGAATAGTCAAATGCAGAATCCATAATGAGTTTCAACAAATAAAATTGGAAGGAACGCCACAGAGATTAGGCAACTGCCATAAGCTTCAAATTGCCAACGTGCTAACAGTCTCTGCATACACTTAGAAATCTAAACAAATCGATCTGCAGATGTTATGGAACCAGGGAGACTTGTTGAAACTCAACACAATCAATTCATACCCATAAACAGAAAACCAAAGTCCCTTACTAAAAAGGGCACTAGTCAAAGCAGTGTAAAAGGTAAATACAGCTGCCAAAAACAAAAAAGCAGCTATTTGGAAGCAGTGTGTTTATATGTGCAGAAAAGTACTCCAATTGTTCCAATTACTACTGAGCATGAAAGTATTCCAAAGGGATGAGTAACCTAAATGCAAATGAAGTCAATAGGACTAATATATAGCATCCAACTTGACTTAAAAAATTGCCAGGACTTGTAACGTTCTATGTAAGAAACATTAATTCCACCTCATTTAACAGAAATGAAAGTAATACAACCTCGTGTAAAAGGCAAGTGCTGATAAGTGGCAGAACAAGAGGTAAAAATAAAATACAATAGCTAGACCTCTCACCGTTTCCTCTTTTCTTATTCCTTTCCTCCAAAGTGCTGACAATTCCAACAGCAGAACTACAACTCCGCAAGTACGGATAAGGTACATGGCCCAATGAAGATACAAACAAAAACCAAAAGGCCAGCACACATTTGTCAGCACAAATAATTTTAATCAGTGGATAAACATGCCCCAGATAGGGATACCGGTTTCGGCTGAAAAGCCTTCTTCAGTGCAATACACTCATTTAATCATACCTCCTCTTTAAATAACAACCATGCAGTGTTTATTGGTTAATTAGAAGTGCTCATTAAGTCCTGGAGAAAAAAGTACTCCTAATAAAATAATCCATTTCCTCTCTTTTCTATTTAATATATTATGCCAGCCTATCTTCTCTATGCTTTTATAGATAATTCAGTCAGACACGTACTACTCACCTTTTCAGTTTTTCTTACTGCTGCATCACGGGTCATGACCTAAGAGCAGATAGATACACAATACTCAAAACATATACCAATTTATAGAAAAAAAAAGAAAAAACAGTCCCTCTCCAAGCTGGCAATCCTGCTGCAAGCTGTATACCGACTCATGTATGGAAATTATCTAAAGACTCTAAGCCTAGCTGTGATCAGTGCTTTTGTCTCTGGAGAGAATCTGGCAGAAAAGGTAATATGAAACAACTCCAGGTGGTAAACCCAGTATTGCATTCAATGTACATGTAGTTATTAATGATGGGAAATATCAAAAGCCAAATAAAAGACCAGGGGGAATCTCTTAAGTGCACTAGTACAAGTCAATAATTCCCAAAATATGAAGCAGCTGTGCATCTCGCATCACCTCAAGCCTGAGGAATGGGTGTCCACTCCACACAAGCTCAGCTCAGCTGTTAAATACGTCCCTGTTAATCCGACAGTTACAATGGAATAATATCCCAGTATTACTGAACTTGTGAAAATAACCTCATTTTAACAGTCAGTAATATGTCTTTCATGGAATAACTAGATAGATTTAATTTAAGCTAGAAAAATACGAGTTACAGCAGATAAGACCCAAAGTAAGAACTGCACAGAAAAAAAACAAGCAGTTGTATATTATGGTGTTATTTCTGACCCTTGATAATCCTGAAAAGCTTTGTTCACTTTCATACTGCTCAAGCTACTGAGATCAAACATTGCTGTTATTTTTATAGGAGTTGTATGTGACCCAAAAAGTTACTTCCAAAAAGAATTAATGTGTGTATCGCTTGTCTGTCTAGAAATGCTAATCAACAACACATTGCGTACAATTCTTACTTCCTGTTCACTATTAGAGACAGAAGCTATTCTTGATTTTGCCCCACCAACACATAACATGCACACACACACACACACACACACACACACACACACACACACACACACACACGCGCGTACACACACACGCGCGTACACACACACACACCAAAGTATACTTGAGAGAGCCAGCATACCTGACTGCACCATTCAGTTCAGCTGTAAATCATAATCTGGCACAGATGGGTGCTGTTTACTGTTTTGATACAGAATCTTATTAATGCAAGTTATTTGTGAATTGCTACTTAGATACCAGCTATGCTTCTAATGCTGGGTAAAACATGTAATATGGCACTATCTGAAACAGACGGGCTTGATAGGAGAAGAAAACGCCAGGATTCAAATGGAATGAAAGGATCAGTGCAGGCCGTAAGGGAAGGAGTCAGACAAAGAGGTCATTGAGACTGTCGTGGGTGCCAGTGGTTTGACTTACAAATTGCGATAGCAGAAAAGGATGGAACAACATACAAGAGAATGGGCAGATTCAGAGGGGTATATGAGAGGGGCATGAAAGGAGGTTGGCTTGGCAAGCAAGAAAAGGGAAAAAAAAAAGTCTGGAGATGAGAGAACAACAGAACACTATGAAATAGAACAGGGTATGGAAAAAAGAAAGAGAGGCAGATGAACAGAGGACATAATCCAAAGTATTCAGAGGAGTACAGGCTTGTAGGATGAGAAAATAGGGAAAGGAAGGAGAAGGCAAGACATAACCAGGAAACAATGATGGAGAAGCTACACAGGAGAGGAAGAGGAGCAGAACAAGGTAGCCAGTTGTGGACAGTGATGAGTGTAAACAGAACAAAAAGTGTCCATGTAAGTGAACCAGGACTGCCATCCATCATTTATTCTGGCTTCCTAAAAAAAACTAGCCAGTGCTACAGAATTGACTTTGCAATCTCTGGCATTCTTAGATCCAGTAATGCAAAACGGACTTTACAGATATGGGTATGTTATTTATCCCCACCTCAAGATGGCAGTTGTACAAGTGTCACTGCAAGCGGATGCAGTCACATCTAAAACCACTTGGTCAAGGCATGGAACAAAGGGGTGAAAGGCAATACAGTAGGTAGGGTAAGAGGTGTACTTATTTTTTTGCATCTTCCAAAGGCTGTAGCACCATGTAGAACAGAAGGAAAGGGGCAAGGAGGGTATTCAGCTATCGATAAGCAAAGGAGGAGCGTCACACACAAAGGAAGATCAGGAAGACAGAGGGCAGGAAGTTAAAGGGACAGAAACATGTACACAAGCTAGGAAGGGAAAGTGGGGCATTGATGGTGAGGTATTCAATGGCTAGTGTTGTTAAATGAGGGCAGGAGGTTATGTTTTAGTGACAGGAACAAAGCCAGGAGGAAGTGTCTGTTGGAGGTGGGGGGGGGTAGCGACCATTAAGAGAACAGTATGGGACAGGAGGATGGCAAGACTAAGAAGGATAAGTGAACAGTAAGCCAGGTTTGTAGAGCAGTGAGTAGGCCTTGAACAGAGCACCCTGGATAGGTGGTAGAGGAATTAGATGCATCATAGCGGATGACTAACATTAACACCGATGAGGGATGGGTGTGCAACTCAATGTGGAATGTTTACATGCAACAAGTTAAGGACACCGAGTAGAATGGGAAAGTTCATGTGGGGATAAAGAAGGGGAGTTCGAGAGTGCATACTCCATCACCAACATTAATCTTGGAAACTCAGAAAGGAGACACCAGGTTAAAGTGAAAACAATCCTGGAATTGGAGTTAGTAAGACATGGGAGGAGAGTGAGGTGTCCACCTAGGGAGATGGTTAAAATGATTTTGGAATACACATGTGAAAATAAGCTGTCAAAGAAAACAGTCACCATAACTAGGGATGCTGCAGATAGACTATAAGATTGTGGTAGGAAGTAGCAATGCCAGTAGTAGTATCTGTGGCAGCAGTCAACACTCTTAGGGGGAAAAATAATTAGTGAGAGAAATGACAGGTTGAAGAACCACTCGAGGTAAAAGAGCATGGAAATCCTGGAATGTGACAGGATGCAGGCAGAGAGACCAGCTATATATAAATATATACAAGGGACCTTCGCAGAGCAGAAAGTATATTGGCGCTAAATGCTGACATTAGAAAACTAGGACTTCAAGGTTGCATACTAAGAATAACATATAAAAGAAAAGTGCTGTGACAGAAGCAGAAGTGCAGGCACTCAATTCACCAGGCAGAGGGAGAACAGAGGCAGTGAATACAGCAGCCAGTGACAAACTGAACTGAGGCTGGGTACTATAACCCTGCAATGCCGAGAGTCTGATAAGGATGACAAGGGAGCTACAAGCAATGACGTGGGTGGAGGGGGTGGTTATCACTGCTATAATAAAACCATGTTCCACTGGCAGGGAGTTCGACTCCTGCAGGTATCAAACCAATGACTGTTTGGGAATGATAGAGGGGAAGGAGGGAAGAGCAAGTAATGTAAGGGAGCACATGCCTTACGTGAAGTCAGGAAGCAGGGGGAGTGCCACCCCCTGAAAGGCTTACAGAGAAAGATTTAAACTGAGGTTTTGCACTTGGTAAGGAAGGAGGGGGGACAATGCAAGTAATTGCTTTCCCCATATAAACACATCAGAGGAAGAGGAAAAGAGATGGGACACTGAGGAAAGAGCACAGAGTGAGGTGGGAGGAGTGTTTTACTGATGGAAGAGCTAAATGTGCAGAGACAGACTTGTACATCCTAAGCTCTGAGGTACTGAAGATAGGGCTAGGAAATAGTTGTAGGTGGCTGAGCCCTAAGAAAGTTTAATTCATCTAGTGGGGGCCTCTACCAGCAAGAAAAGAATTCTGGGGATGGTCTTGACAATGGCAAAGTGGGCTATGGGCTGTCCAGATGAAGCTGCACATGAAGCTGCACTCAGCAAATTTTCAGTTGTTTAGAAACAGAGAAAGGGAAGAAACCAGATGCAAAGATATTAGTGTGGGATTTCATAAGGTAAATTATGCTAAGTTGGATGTGTGTGTGTGTGTGTGTGTGTGTGTGTGTGTGTGTGTGTGTGTGTGTGTGTGTGTGTGTGTGTGTGTGTGTGTGTGTTGGGGTGGTAACTACTTGAAATCTTGGGACCTGCTTTACAGAATCCCAAGATGTGGAGACTGAATGGCTGAAAATATGGAATTACATACAAGTCTGACACATTTCTCAGAAAATTCAGTTTTCTCCAATATATTGCAGTCTCAGAGTTGGTATATATAGGTTCAGGGGTGGGGGGCGTGCCCCACTGCAAAAAAGAAGTTTAAAGTTGAAGAGTGATGTTCAGTATTTGATCTCCTACATTTCTGGTCTTTTTTTCATTATTTTGGGGCTCAGCAGTTTTAGGCCAGACATTTCAGTAGGTAGACACATGTTAACTTGGGACTGGAGAAGAATAGCAAAGGGGCAAACAAGTTATAAAAGTAGAAATAAGTTCAGAGACAGTGTTCCCACAGTTATAAACAGGGGGGGTGAGGAAGAAGCAAAGTGAGAAATAATACCAGTGGAATTACAGAAAAATATTATATTAACAAGTACAAGGGGTAGAGAGATTGCTAGCAAGCTGAGGAGGTGTTGTACAAGCTGAGAAGGTGTTGTACACGTTGAGGAGGTGCTGTGCAAGATGTTAGGAAGAAAGGCAGGAGGAGGTAAGAATGGCAAAGACAGAAGTTGAAAGGGAGTTGTAGAAAAGGGAACAGATGCCTTTTTGGTATACTGCAGAAAGGAAAAGTGGACAGAGAAATAATAAGAGGTAACTTGTGCTGCGGTAGCATTGTCGCCTCACAGTAAGACGCTGTCTGGTTCGATTCTCAGCTAGAGCGTCTTCTGCATGGAGATATGCATGAATGGGCGTACCTTCATTGAAAGTTGTGTGTGTCAGGGCTGGTAACTCAACACGTAAAAATGAACTACCAATCATTAGCAGACCGGAGTTCCGCTGTGGCGACCCCTTACCGGGAAAAGCGAAAGACACAAACAAACAAACAAAAACAAACTGAGAGAAGACAGGGAAGGGCAGAGCTATTGAATGGATAATTTAATTCAGACTTCATCAAGAATAAAGGAAGAAATGATGCCAAAGCTAGGGCAGAGCTAAGACAAAGAAATGATCACAGTGGATGGACTCCAGACACAAAGGGGGATGGTGGAAAGGGAAATTACCAGCCTTATGACAACCTCCTCCCATGGTCCTCAGGGTTTTAGCCAGAATACTGTTGGATCTACTAGAAGAGAGTTTTAATAGATTATGGTTGACTGCAGAAGTGTATTTTGGGTGGAAAATGTCAAAAGTTCTATCCTTCTTCCAAACTGAAAGACATAAAATGTACAGAATATGTAACTTATGAACCAAAGGATACTAGTAGGAAATGTCATGCAGAAAATCCTGAAGGAAAGGTTATTTGTTTTCCTAGGGAAATAACATCCATAAAAATAACCAGCAAGGATTCACAACAGAGGGAATGTCCTGTCAGTCCTGATCGAGTTTTCCCAAATCCTGACATGCAGTTATTAGGAAAAGTCTAGTAGTTAGTTAGAGAAAGACTCGAGAACTGCAGCTGAAGTCTGATTAGGAGGACACAGACTGGAATAAGGAGTGAATAGTGGGGTACTGGGGTGAGTCCAGTGTACTTTAGAATATCAGTTTCAAAAATATCTGAAGGAATAGAGATCAAGTTTATGTTCAGTGACAAGACAGAGAAAAATGCAACATTGGAGGACGTAATTAAGGACCTAGACTTGGAAAGACTGAACAAGTAGGCAAAACTCTTCAGCTGAGGTTCACATCAGACACGTGCATAATCATACACTTGGACCTCAACCATGTTACACTACATCAGATACGGAGTGTGATGCCAATGCTGGGAAAACAACAACTTACCATTCCTGGACTGAGCAGTTAACAACAAAATAAGACAACAATGCAACTGCAAACAAAAACGTTGGGTTATAGTCTTATATTGATTCCACAGGAAAATAATGTTCCTGTGACAGCTGTCAGGACACTCCTTTAGGACTTCATGAAATCATGAAAAACAGGAATACATAAGGCTTCCAGGAGGAGTTAATACAAAAGATTCCAAAAGGGAGTGTGTAAATGAAGGAAGATGGTATGGGAAACCACTCTGGATGTTCAAGTTCTTTTCACTACAGACAAGAACAGAAACCTTGAGCATGACATAAGCATTCAAGGTCATGACACCAGCAGAAGAGGCTAGTCCATCTCCTACTTTCAGACAATGTAACAAAGTAATATTTCATATTCAAGGCTGACATCCAACACTCCTGATTTAATCAGTGGAATTCCTAAAGTTTATCCTAAAAATTCGCTTGAAATAATAAATAGGTTCAAGTGAAACAGGTCTTGCATGGTTGAGTGATGACTATTGTTTGACGCAACAAAGAATATGGAAAAAAAAAGCCTGTGTCCTGCTGCTGTGGAGGGACCCAGTATGTTGCTGTATTTTTAGTAATAGTAAGATTACGAGGGAGCGGCTGCTGTTCTTGTGGAATAGAGCTTGGTAATTGTTAATGAAAAAAAAAACTCTTTGAAATAGTCACGTGAAATTATGTGCACTACCTAGCTTTTTGAAGTACTGCTTTCTAATGGAGTTGTGGAATGTGTGAGCTTCTCTCACATTAAAGGTGGCATTGTAAAGATTAGGGCAAGAGTCCTAGATCCTTTTCTGTGAAGTTCTATGTTGCTGCTTTTGCCTTTCCCCTGACATATCAGTGCTTTGAAATTTTCTAAACAAAATGATCTGTCAACATTGAAAAGGCTTCTTGATTAATGATGAATGGAGAATGACAATGTTGAACATCAGCTAGACTGCAGTCAGTCTCAACTTTTCTTTCCATCTCATTCAATGCAGCTTCTATGGGCTGACCAAATGACTGGTCATAAACTTGAGCATCTGGTATTTCAGTCATAACATCTTCTGGGAAGGAGACTATTTTCAGTGATGCATCATACCTAATAGTACATTTATCACTGCACTGCTGACACGTTTGGGTATATATGTCTTTTTTATCAGCTTTGGAAAACAGATGGAAATCATTGCCTTTGTATCAGTATCTAGGAGGTCTTCTACATGATCTTGCTTGTTTTGCATAACAAACCTCTGACACTATACTGTGTACATGTGTATGAAGTGATTCAGGGCTCTGATGTTCATGTAAGCAGAGATGTGCAGACCCTCCCTTGTGCCAGTAAATCTTCCAAATTCTTTGGGACACAACTAGATTTAGTTGCTCTCTGATACTGGAACCGAGGAACAGAAAAACAAAAGCTGCTTCCTTTAACTCATTCCCTCCAGTACAGCTCTTTTGAGTGTGTACCTTTAACTTCAAGTGGGCGTGGCTTCACCCTTTAAAAAATGAAGTTATCACCTTACAATTCTAACAAAAAGTCATTGACATAGGTCAAACATCAATACAATTGTGTTTTCCATCATGTATGTTTCAAGATAAAATATTCTGATACCTTGTATGCAGCACAGTTTTGCAATTATTAATGCAAATATGAACAAACAATATTTGACGCCGAGAGGCGCAGTAGGAGGTAACTGCAGATGCACCTGGGGACGTCACTCGGATGGTAACTCTCACCTGTCTGCTAGCATTCCATAAAGTCTCTCAGCACTCTGAAGTTTGGAGACTTGATTATACTGCAGAATTAATCCAGTAGAGGTATAGCCCAGACCAGAGGTTTATCTGTTTTTCATTTACTTAATTATATTTATTTCACTTTTGGAAAGGCAATGTTTAATTTGATTTAATGTATACTTTTTTCTTTTATAAAAGAGTAATAGTGACACTGAAAGCAGCATCTTCAAGGAGGAGGCAAGTCAGAATATAACCAGAGTCTGTACTAAAATTCAACAATGACTCCTAACTGCACCATATGAAAATCTCCATCTGAGAATGAAGAAGAATCTGGCATTTTTTAGGTGAAAGGGATGAAGACAGAGTTGAATTAAATAACCAAGAATACCAGTGACATGTGCAGAGAGGTATATTCACTGAAGAACTTATACTGCTTAAGTAAGGACAATTGTGCAGATGCTTTCTGAACTGGCATCTCTTCCAGACTTTTCCCTATCTTGAAATATTCTTCTGTAAAGCAACAGTATTTAATCAGCATCCACTGCTGGTACCAGCAGGAAAACAAAATGAGAATGGTCAGTTGCAATCCTGCATCCTGATTAATTTTTGAAATACTATGGAGGAACCATATGAATGGGAGCATCATTCCATTTGGAGAGTTTTTATATAGCGGGACAGAGCTGTGTGTGGTTGGGGACACTAACTGACTGCTTGTCTCAGTTACTAGACAAAGATTCCTCAGCCATCTTGGCTGGAATGGGAGACCAAAACAATTATCACTGACAGGCACTCTAGGCATGCCAGTTTTCCTGCAAGTGGCATGGTTGACATTGACAGTAAACAATACTGTGAATGGAAAGACAGCATGACCAATGGAGCTGTAGTGATCATTGTTACTTTATACTGCCATGCTACACAAGACGTTCTACTAAAGAAGCCACTTCTGCAGTGATGATTTTACCTGTAATAGTTCTCTGCCACTGGTGCCACTCAGCAGAGACATCTCTGCAACAGACTATGCAGACACATGTACAAATACTTATAGTTATACGGTCTGAGTGCGCTTTATGGCGCTCATACTGCATCTTTGGTACTTTGCAAAATTTTATTTTTGTTAACGTTTTTGTTTTTCCTTTAGTGTAAGGAATCCTTTGACTTAATGATGTCAAAAGAGCATTATTTATATTATACACTAGAACATTTATAAAATGCTTACCATTTGTGTTACCTGCATTGTACAGTTATACTTCTTGCTTCATTCAACTAGTTTTGCACTGTGTGTGTCTGTGTAGGACGTTTTCGGAGTATATGACCACACATACTGTACATAGGCAGTGGTGGCTCTGAATAATTTTACAGTGTAGGAAACATTTAAGCATAAAGAATACTAGAAAACAGTTGGGGATGCTTTAAGGATGCAAGCTTTCATCAGTCAGCTCTTGCTTTGGTTTAAATCTATCTTTTGTATACAAGAGATGGAGCAAACATTGGCCAGGTTGTAGTATTCAATAAAAAAAGATTTTTTGAAGGTTAAAGCAATACCACAGCCCTTCACCAATTTTACTGCACAACACTTCCTTTATAATGTATTTACAAAACTAGATTGCGTACTATGGTAGTGGCGCATTTATTTGGTATCAGATTCTTTCTACAAGCTATAAAGCAGACAGTCAAACAAAAAACAGTTATTGTTTCAACCTTAAAGTTGTTAGAATAAAACACAACAACAACATTATTTAAATTAACTTAGTCAATAGAAAAATCAACAAAACGCTTGTAAAAAGTATTACAACTTGAGGATTTGTAATGTAAAGTTCAGGGACAGTAGTCCCAGCGTTTCTTAATTTTACAAAAGGATTTGACAGCTCCAGTATGATATAGTTATCTTTCACCCTATTTAAAGGTGAAAAATCAAACCCTGAACCTCGTGTTTGTGAGGTAAACACTTTAGTCATAATACAAACCCAGCCTGCATTATTCACCACTCCTCTCTTGCAGGTTTGTAAAAGTAGGCATTCCTTAAATGTAGATAATGTTCTTTTTGTCAGGTTTATTATATAAACCCATGTTCCATCTTTATTTTAGGGTTCCAACTGGAATCTCACATTTCTTTTTAAATCAATCATACCTCTGTCTTCTGTCCACAGTAGAAGACAAGAGTCCCGTTTCATCACATCAGTTAAGTTTTTCCAATAACCCTCTTTCCATTCCTCTGGAGGATCACATGTCTATCAGGGACCTCTCCTCTGTTCTATCTACCCATGCAATATCACTGGCATTTAAACACTACTTGAATAAGGTTTCCAAAATAAACATCACGGAATTTTACTTTCCAAGGCATCTCTCTTCAAACCATAGAAATATTATAAATTAAAAGTACTGATAACTTAAGTCTTTACTTAAGAAGTATATATATCTCTTAATATTCTCAATTATTCTAAATTATTTCCTTTATTATTGCTGTAACCCCTGATCGTTAATATTGTCTATTTTTATTTCTAATTTTCTAATTGCTATGCATCTTTGATTGTACATGCCCTCCAGAACAATTTACTTTTAAAACCCAGCTGTCTCAACCATATAATCCAAATTAGTACCTGTTGTTATTTATAAGCATTTTCAGTTCACCAATAATACTATTATAATTGAGAATGGCATGTCTAATTGAGTTCTTCTATTTCTGCAATGCTTACACTTGGCATTACCTTCCCAAATACTAAATTTATTGACTTCACAGAAAGTCATTTGGATCATCTCTTTCTGTGCATCATTTTTTAGATATACACTAGTCAGCTAGCCAATTTCAATATCTGATCAATATCTGATCTTTCTTTATCATCAAGAATCATATCTTTGAGTGATTGCTGATTTTCTGTGTGTTCTTTTTTTGCCTTCTTCAACTAATGATTTTACATACCAGTCTGCTTTCTCTATATTTTTATCCATTCTTGTTTTTCATTTTGCCTCTCCTTTTTTCACTTTTTACATTACTTTCTTTTATTTTCACTATCTTTTTTTACCATGACTTTTGAATATTTTTTCCTTTATGTGTACTGAAACTTTAAGATTATAAAACAAAACTAATACAATTATGCCACAAAATGCATTACCTGTAACAACTGGTGAACTAGAGTGGAGTGTGCTTCAAGATGAAAAACAAATACTGTAACTAAACAGTAAATTATACTAAAACCCAAGTGGCTGTGTTTGTGCGACATGCCAAAATAGTCCTATCATAATATGCCTTAAATTAATTTTCAGCTGCTGAACCATTCTACTATATACAGACTATGAAATGTGTATCAGCAGTTGAAAACATCTGTACAGCAAACCGACAATCTAAATTGCAATCCAGCAAAAACTTCCCAAAAAAATGAAATACAAGTTAAACTTATATTACAAATACAGATAATAGAAACAACAAATAAGGAGCTAAAATACATCTCAGTAGAAGCTGAATTTGTAGGTCTATATCATATTCTCAAAAGTCGACAATGTCGAATCTGACATTGTCGACACAAGAATATTGAACGCTCAGAATCTTGAGCGTGTAAACGGAAATCTCCGTAAGGGGAGATTTCTGTTTATTGCAATGTAGTGTGGTCTCATTCTTGGGTTGGTATATTTAATTAGCGGGGGGTGTGGGGGAACTTGCCCCCCTTCATAAACCCATTAGGGTACATTTTTCTTTTTTTTGTCTCTTTATAAGGTCGACGTTTAAAGACATCGACCATATGGTGTCGACCATATGTTGTTCGTTGTTTTCAATTGTCGATCTTATAATATAGACACAAATTTGCAGTTTAACATTTCTTTTCTTGGGAAAAAGTACTTGAGAAACATGTTTCCATGTAAAATGTAAACACACATTTATAATTAGTATACTGATTTTGTAAGTCTTATGCATTTACTACTTTTACTGTTCAGTCATGTCTCCTTAAATATCTGGGGAGCAATTTCTGCAGAATATTTTCAGCCATCAGCTTTATAGTAATGAATTCTGTGCAGGCTATGGTGTTAAATTCCATTCATTATTCTCTTTGAAACTGAATTCGTATTTCCTTCTGTTGCAGATCTTTCTCCACCAAGCACAACACCGGATTCCAAAGGGGCAGACCACCATGGACACGCAGTGCTACTTCCATGTTACTTCAGTGTTGACTCTGAGACAGTGAACTTGAATCAACTTGTAGTGCAGTGGCAACATGGGGAAAATGATATAGCCAAGTTTATGAACAACAACCTGTTTATCAAAAGAAGAGCATGGCTTTCTGTGGATGGGCTGAAAAAAGGGAATGCTTCCTTATTACTATTCGATGTTTCACCAGCAGACACGGGAGATTATACATGTGATGTCAATTACATCTCAGATACCAAACCAAAAGTCACAGTCAGTTTAAACAAAGATGGTAATGTTTTATTTTATTATAGTGATACTTTTGTATTTTTATTCTCATCCGTGTTGTAAGCAAATCATACAGCATCAACCTCAGAAGTAGGATGGCAGCTTTGACTTCATAAAACTCAGGTTCATTACTTATACTTGCACTTGCCTATCTTTAGATTTTCAAAGTTCTGATAAAGGTGTGTTTTATATACATTTACATTTCAAAAGCCATTTGATTGCTGAGAAGACTCCTCTACTGAGCTCAGCTTAGATTAATTACTTTCAGCATTAATTCCTATTTTACATGGGATTTGCTATTACTGGAGATTTTTGTTGATGGAAAGATTTGGCAGTGAGAATTCTGTATAATGTTCTTTGATAGATTTCTGCTCTTACGGTTCATGCTTTTTTCTTAATTTTGACTACAAATAGTTTAAAACTTACTTTGTATTGTAATTACGTAATAAGTAACTTGAAATTATGAGTGATTATGCTATGTTTGGATTTTATATTTCACTCCCTCATGATTATAGGATGTTACACAATAGGTTTTAGTTCCAAGCACTGGAAACTGCCAAGAGATGCTTAAATGCATTCATCTCAGCAAATAATGCATCACATTTTTAGTTTTATTGAAGACACTGCATCAAAAACTTAAATCATGTAATATTATGAAACTTTCTGATGAACAAAAACAGAAAACAACAAAAATATCATATTTGGGTTGGCATCTGGTTTCACAATGCGGTACAAAACCTTCCAGGGAAAGTACTCTGTCCCACTGCCAGCACATTTAGCTGTCATCTGGACAAGTAGAGTTGGTACAAATGCAACAGTACTAAATATTCTTGGCTGACCATTTTATTGGCATAATTTGTGGAGACGGGAGTAAACAGCACTATCATGTAAACACACACACACACACACACACACACACACACACACACACACACACACACACACACACACACACACACACATCTCACTTGATACAATTACATAAATCAACAATGAAACTGGAGCTGTGATGCAGGGACATTATCCACTGAGTCAAGGAGTTCTTGGGGTTGCTGTTTTAAAAACGTTTTCTGCAGAAGTATATATCAAAATCATTTACTGTACTTATTTCAACAGATTAATTTGCAGGACTTCTACACTTTCTTGTTATTGGGATTATAATTGTACAACATCTATAAAATATTCTGCAGTGTAAAAGCACTATGCACCCCCTGTTGGTGGCCAGCTGCCTCTGATGGCCATTTGGAAGGAATATGGGCGCAGTAACTTTATCTGCCATGGACACAGAGCATGGAAGCAAATTAAAAAAATAATGCTACACTACAAATGAATTCTTCTCACAACCTTTTTCATTAACTTTTCCCTTTTATCTATTAGTCAAGGACCTTCGAGACTAATCCAGAACAGCTAAAACTCTGAAACATTTTATATTGCAGAGTGGCCAGAACCAGGATGTGTGTTACAAACTTCATCACCATATGTTTTAGATAGTTTTATATTAACAGGAAGTCACACAGCCAATGAAAGTATTAGACTAAGGGACCCATTTAATTAAGATTTACTCCATATATCGCATCTTGTGTTTTTAGACAAAATTCCCTCTGGCCATAAGGTCATTTTTCAAATACAAAAAATGCTGACAACCAAACAAAATGAAAAAATGAACTGCAGACCTGCTGGCAAAAAAAACAAGTAAACCAGAAGCCAAAAATTTAGCGCTTTCATCCATTGTTTAATACGTGAACTTCCTCAGAAAAATTTTCAAATGATTTCCAGTTCCTTAAATAACTTACTAAACAGAAAATGACATCATGACCATCAAACTGAAAAAATAACAAATGTGATTTTCTACAAAAATGAAGTATTGTCATAATGATAATAAATAAAAAAAAAATATATATATTATATATATATATATATATATATATACAAATGAATGCATATACACATATATACACACACACATACATATATATAAATGCAAAAATACAGTCATAAAAATGCAGTGTAAATTCATGCTGTGTGAATAGCATAATAATCAACTTGAGCATATGAAATGCGTATCCAAAGACCTCTCCCACGTAGACACAACAGTCACATGCATACACACACACCCGCACACACACACATATGCACATATAGACATGTGCCCCCTACACAAACACACGCGCGCGCGCACACACACACACACACACGCACACATCACACACACAGACACACACACATACACACACACACACACACACACACACACACACACACACATAGAACCAAACAGTCACTATGAAAATATAAAATACACATATGAAAAAATATATGTATAAATATCATAAAAAATATATGACAATATAAAAATAATGATATATACACACAAGTACACACACCAAAATGTATATAATATAATATATATAAAATGTAATATATGTATAAAACAAAAAATATGTATATATATGAATAATGTAAATCATATCAAGTCTCTGAAGGAAATCAGAGTGATATGAACATGTATGTGTACACACATGTACACCTCACACAAAACACACATGGATCACATGCATATGGTCTCAAACACCTATCTATATTTCAAAAAACATTTTAAATTAATATAATCATTGAGGCCAGGCAACCTATCAGCCCCCAACAAAAGTTGCCACAATGTCTCCTTGCATTTTAAGACATTGTTTAAATGTCCTCCAAATTCACTAGTGTTGATTTTTTCCAAAACTGAAAATTGAAATTTCTTAAAATCTCTACATGTTAAAGAATGTTTGGCCAAAGAATTAAACTGATCTTTGTTTTTTATAGCCAAATTGTGCTCATAGATTCTTCTTTTTAGAAGCCTTTTAGTTTTTCCTATGTAATAATGTTCACATGAAACACAATTGGCGATGTAAACAACATAATCGGAATTGCAATTGTAATAACTCTTAGACCAAATGTTGGAATTAAGGGATTTTATGAATACACTAGTACTGTTACTAATAAATCTACACTGCCTACAATTGTTGCATGCATAAGTACCCCTCTTAATACTGGCTGCTCTTGTCATGTCCTGATACCTATAATGATCTATTTCCAGCATAGATTTTAAATTTTTAACTCTTTTGTAAGTGAAAGTGGGTTTCACCCCTAAAGTACCAACCAAATCTTTATTTCCTAATATCATTTTCCAATTGTTAATGATGATGTCCCTGATGAACCACATTTAGTCAACAATCGGTAAAGGGAAAGCTAGGTGGTAACTACTGGTATTCTCTAAAACTTTGGAACCAGAACTTAAACCTATCTGACTAGAAAGAAGAATCGGTTTAGCAACCCCCTTCCTTAAAGAAATGACCTCTTTTTCTATTTTTTGAATCCAGTCTAATGCGTAACCTGTATACAAGAATAGTGACCTTAAAAATCCTACTTCACTTTGAAATACATCATCATCAGTGGTGAGCCTACTCAAACTAATTATTTCGCCCTTTACTACTCCTTTTTTCATATGTGTAGGATGTAAACTGTCCTTGTGTAAATACTGGTTTGCAAAAAACCTCTTTCCTATATATTTGACTTTTCAATGTGTTATTAACTGTATCTATACTAAGGAGGACATCAAGAAAGGGAATGTTATCCCCAAAACCACTCAATTTGAAGACCAAGAAGTCAGTACTGTGATTCAAATCTGTCACCGTCAGAAAATTCTTCAAAAGTGCCATTCCACAAAAAAGTAAATCATCTATAAATCTAAAATATGCAAGTGCCCTATTGAAAAGATGATGTTTAACCAAAAATTTAAGCTCCCAATTTGCCATAACCAAATTGGAAAAAGCTGGTGCCACCCTCGCTCCCATTGCTACTCCTGAAATCTGTTGATAAATATGTTTACCAAATCTGAAGAAATTATTCTCTAGGACTATCTCCATTAGATCACAAATGGTGCTAACCTTGTGTTTCTCAACATCAGAATATAAAGTCAGGTATTCCCTCAAATATTCTAATCCTTCTGTTTGCTTGATAGCAGTATATAAGGACTTGACGTCAAGAGTAGCAAAACTGACAGAACTAGATGAAACATCTATATTCCTTAGTTCTTCCAATAAATGCCAGGAATCTCTGATGTAAAATCTAGTTCTCTGTACAATAGGATTCAGAATATAGTCAAGCCAAATAGATATATTCTCAGTTTTGGAATGCTTTGCGGAAATAATAGGTCTAAAAGGTGGGTTATGCTGGTCAACATGTAATTTTGGAATGTCAAATAATGTAGCCAGTTTTGGGTGTTCGACCAACAAATATTCATAACTCTGATGATCCAATTCTCCTTGGGTAAACATGTCAAACAACAGTGTATCAACTCGTTGAAAACTTTTTTTAACAACATTGACACTAATCACTTTGTATGTCTCACTGTCACTTAACATGTCTATCATAGATTCATTATATTGAATGGTATCCATGACCACAATTTTACCCCCTTTATCGGCCTTCATAGTTCTAATATCAGAATTTTTGCATAAATCTTGCAAAGCTCCCTTTTCAGAGGAACTTAGATTGTCATCACTTACATAACCTGTCATCCTGCGAAACTCATTTTCACATTGATTTTGAAACATTTGCAAAGTAGTATGCAGTAGGGGGTTAAAAGTACTCGCTTTTTTCGGCCCAGTCATGGAAGGAGTTTGAACAGTGACCAACACATCATGCATTATATACTGTAGGTTCAATTTTCTTAACTATAATCTAAAATGTATTAACAATCTACCAATATTCACTCTATTATTAGGTATAAATGAAAAACCTTTTTTCAAAACATTAACAGTTTCAGTGGATAAAGCAACTCCAGATAAATTAATAACATTGATGCTAAAATCTTCAGCTTGTCTTGTGGTATTCACTTGTATTTCCTCTGGTTGGGGTATCTCCCTCTCCCTTTCCCCTTCCATTTGTTGTGGGACGTATTGTTCCACTTCTGAGTCTGTTTGTTGACTGGCACTGCCAGCAGAAAAGGGCCTTGATTAGGTCCCTGCTTTCCATTAACAAGTATTTCAGCATAATTTCCATTAGAAGAATTGCTAGAATGTTGGTTGTTAAAGTCAGAAATGGCGCCGACTTCTCCATTAGATACACTATTGTGTCCAATATTCGTGTCAGAACCTCTAGAACCAACATCATTTGTTGTTGAAAATGCTATAGTATTTGTGGCTTCCTTAGCCCCACTGTTTAAAGCAGGACTTCCACTGTCACTGCTGTTGTAGATCTTAACAGAAGGGTCTTCTACCCTATCTTGTAATAAATATGCATGTTTGGCCTGATAAGCCAAAATGTCTCTTTTTAGTTTATGTTGTTTCCTAGTCACAATGGAAGCCCGGTGCCTGTCAGCCTTCGCTTCTACACCGTTGTATAAAAGAAAATAATCTTTAAAACACCCAAAGCATTTGATTTTCTCATCTAGTGTTTTAATATTTTCCCTAATAGTCTCAAGTTCTTTCAAATAGTGTTCAACCAAAACACCCATCATGGTGATGCCAGTATTGTTATAAAGCTCAATAAGGTTGGTACTCAGCTCATCACCAAAAGTTACACAATTAGGGAACCTGGCTGTCCTTAAGCCCTGAGGCACAATTTTCCTACTTATACATTCACTCAAATAGGATACCTCTAGCTCTAACGTGACAAACCTGAAAACCATTTTTTCTAGGTCATATATGCTCTTTTTACAGTTAATAGTGTCAGTATAAGCACTATCATTTATCGACTTACTTGCTGCTGAATCAGATGCTTGAACATCAGCAAATGGATTATTGAAAGATTTGCAAATGTAGCCCCACACATTGCTTTGGTTTATTCCCTTGTTTGTGGTGTTCATCACCGTCGTCGATGCTTTAGCTAAACAGCTAGTACTAGCTGTGACTTCACTTCCTGTGTCGTCTGGCGGTAAATCTAAAACTGTAGCTGTTAAAGACTTCTCATTAGTGCCTTTGACTGAACCAGCCATACTGCTTGCAGAATCACTAGTGATATCCGACTTAGAATGTTCCTTGAACATGGTGGAAACAAAAGTGTCTTTGACTGTTTGAACAATAAAAGCGATAAGTTCTTCTTGGGTTTTCTCTCCCACAACCTTGGCAGGACTAGAGCCACTGGCATGTTAGAGCTAGAGGTATCCTATTTGAGTGAATGTATAAGTAGGGCTTAAGGACAGCCAAGTTCCCTAATTGTGTAACTTTTCGTGATGAACTGAGTACCAAACTTATTGAGCTTTATAACAATACTGGCATCACCATGATGGGTGTTTTGGTTGAACACTATTTGAAAGAACTTGAGACTATTAGGGAAAATATTAAAACACTAGATGAGAAAATCAAATGCTTTGGGTGTTTTAAAGATTATTTTCTTTTATACAACGGTGTAGAAGCGAAGGCTGACAGGCACCGGGCTTCCATTGTGACTAGGAAACAACATAAACTAAAAAGAGACATTTTGGCTTATCAGGCCAAACATGCATATTTATTACAAGATAGGGTAGAAGACCATTCTGTTAAGATCTATAACAGCAGTGACAGTGGAAGTCCTGCTTTAAACAGTGGGGCTAAGGAAGCCACAAATACTATAGCATTTTCAACAACAAATGATGTTGGTTCTAGAGGTTCTGACACGAATATTGGACACAATAGTGTATCTAATGGAAAAGTCGGCGCCATTTCTGACTTTAACAACCAACATTCTAGCAATTCTTCTAATGGAAATTATGCTGAAATACTTGTCAATGGTAAGCAGGGACCTAGCCAAGGCCCTTTTCCGCTGGCAGTGCCAGTCAACAAACAGACTCAGAAGTGGAACAATACGTCCCACAACAAATGGAAGGGGAAAGGGAGAGGGAGATACCCCAACCAGAGGAAATACAAGTGAATACCACAAGACAAGCTGAAGATTTTAGCATCAATGTTATTAATTTATCTGGAGTTACTTTATCCACTGAAACTGTTAATGTTTTGAAAAAAGGTTTTTCATTTATACCTAATAATAGAGTGAATATTGGTAGATTGCTAATAGATTTTAGATTATATTTAAGAAAATTGAATCTACAGTATATAATACATGATGTGTTGGTCACTGTTCAAACTCCTTCCATGACTGGGCCGAAAAAAGCTAGTACTTTTAACCCCCCACTGCATACTACTTTGCAAATGTTTCAAAATCAATGTGTAAATGAGTTTCGCAGGATGACAGGTTATATAAGTGATGACAATCTAAGTTCCTCTGAAAAGGGAGCTTTGCAAGATTTATGCAAAAATTCTGATATTAGAACAGTGAAGGCCAATTAAGGGGGTAAAATTGTGGTCATGGATACCATTCAATATAATGAATCTATGATAGACATGTTAAGTGGCAGTGAGACATACAAAGTAGTGTCAATGTTGTTAAAAAAAGTTTTCAACGAGTTGATACACTGTTGTTTGACATGTTTAGCCAAGGAGAATTAGATCATCAGAGTTATGAATATTTGTTGGTCGAACACCCAAAATTGGCTACATTATTTGGCATTCCAAAATTACATGTTGACCAGCATAACCCACCTTTTAGACCTATTATTTCCGCAAAGCATTCCAAAACTGAGAATATATCTATTTGGCTTGATTATATTCTGAATCCTATTGTACAGAAAACTAGATTTTACATCAGAGATTCCTGGCATTTATTGGAAGAACTAAGGAATATAGATGTTTCATCTAGTTCTGCCAGTTTTGCTACTCTTGACGTCAAGTCCTTATATACTGCTATCAAGCAAACAGAAGGATTAGAATATTTGAGGGAATACCTGACTTTATATTCTGATGTTGAGAAACACAAGGTTAGCACCATTTGTGATCTAATGGAGATAGTCCTAGAGAATAATTTCTTCAGATTTGGTAAGCATATTTATCAACAGATTTCAGGAGTAGCAATGGGAGCGAGGGTGGCACCAGCTTTTGCCAATTTGGTTATGGCAAATTGGGAGCTTAAATTTTTAGTTAAACATCATCTTTTCAATAGGGCACTTGCATATTTTAGATTTATAGATGATTTACTTTTTTTGTGGAATGGCACTTTTGAAAAATTTTCTGACTTGGTGACAGATTTGAATCACAGTACTGACTTCTTGGTTTTCAAATTGAGTGGTTTTGGGGATAACATTTCCTTTCTTGATGTCCTCCTTAGTATAGATACAGTTAATAACACATTGAAAAGTCAAATATATAGGAAAGAGGTTTTTGCGAACCAATATTTACACAAGGACAATTTACATCCTACACATATGAAAAAAGGAGTAGTGAAGGGCGAAATAATTCGTTTGAGTAGGCTCACCACTGATGATGATGTATTTCAAAGTGAAGTAGGATTTTTAAGGTCACTATTCTTGTATAGAGGTTATGCATTAGAGTGGATTCAAAAAATAGAAAAAGAGGTCATTTCTTTAAGGAAGGGGGTTGCTAAACCGATTTTTCTTTCTAGTCATATAGGTTTAAGTTCTGGTTCCAAAGTTTTAGAGAATACCAGTAGTTACCACCTAGCATTCCCTTTAATGATTGTTGACGAAATGTGGTTCATCAGGGACATCATTGTTAACAATTGAAAAATGATATTAGGAAATAAAGATTTGGTTGGTACTTTAGGGATGAAACCCACTTTCACTTACAAAAGAGTTAAAAATTTAAAATCTATGCTGGAGATAGATCATTATAGGTATCAGGACATGACAAGAGCAGCCAGTATTAAGAGGGGTACTTATGTATGCAACAATTGTAGGCAGTGTAGATTTATTAGTAACAGTACTAGTGTATTCATAAAATCCCTTAATTCCACCATTTGGTCTAAGAGTTATTACAATTGCAATTCCGATTATGTTGTTTACATCGCCAATTGTGTTTCATGTGAACATTATTACATAGGAAAAACTAAAAGGCTTCTAAAAAGAAGAATCTATGAGCACAATTTGGCTATAAAAAACAAAGATCAGTTTAATTCTTTGGCCAAACATTCTTTAACATGTAGAGATTTTAAGAAATTTCAATTTTCAGTTTTGGAAAAAATCAAAACTAGTGAATTTGGAGGAGATTTAAACAATGTCTTAGAATGCAAGGAGACATTGTGGCAACTTTTGTTGGGGGCTAATAGGTTGCCTGGCCTCAATGATTATATTAATTTAAAATGTTTTTTGAAATATAGATAGGTGTTTGAGACCATATGCATGTGATCCATGTGTGTTTTGTGTGAGGTGTACATGTGTGTACACATACATGTTCATATCACTCTGATTTCCTTCAGAGACTTGATATGATTTACATTATTCTTATATATACATATTTTTTGTTTTATACATATATTACATTTTATATATATATTATATTATATACATTTTGGTGTGTGTACTTGTGTGTATATATCATCATTATTTTTATATTGTCATATATTTTTTATGATATTTATACATATATTTTTTCATATGTGTATTTTATATTTTCATAGTGACCGTTTGGTTCTATGTTTGTGTGTGTGTGTGTGTGTGTGTGTGTGTGTGTGTGTGTGTGTGTGTGTGAGTGTGTGTGTGCATGTGTGATCTGTGTGTGTGTGTGTGTGTGTGTGTGTGTGTGTGTGTGTGTGTGTGTGTGTTTGTATGGGGGGGTACATGTCTATATGTGCATATGAGTGTGTGTGTGTGTGTGTATGCATGTGATTGTTGTGGTCTTTGGATACGCATTTCATTTATTATGCTATTCACACAGCATGAATTTACACTGCATTTTTATGACTGTATTTTTGCATTTATACATATGTATGTGTGTATGTGTATATATGTGTATATACATTAATTTGTATATATATATATATATATATATATATATATATATATATATATATATTTTTTTTTTTTTTTTTTTTTTTTTATTATCATTATGACAATACTTCATTTTTGTAGAAAATCACATTTGTTATTTTTTCAGTTTGATGGTCATGATGTAATTTCCTGTTTAGTAAGTTATTTAAGGAACTGGAAATCATTTGAAAATGTTTCTGAGGAAGTTCACGTATTAAACAGTGGATGAAAGTGCTAAATTTTTGGCTACTGGTTTACTTGTTTTTTTTGCCAGCAGGTCTGCAGTTCATTTTTTCAAATACAAATCTTGTCACTCCATATTTTTCTGAGATTATAATTTTTTGTATGTTTAAGTACTACAGTATACCATCACTACTAGGTTTTCTGAGGTGCAATAATATTTCAAAGTATTCAGTTCTTCTCTTCAGTGTACTTGAATGCACTGTATCAAGCAAAGCGCTAAAACACCGCTAGTACAATATGGTGCTGCCTTTATATAACATTTCCACAGTCTTCAGTCTTTACAGCTGTCTAACTCTAATAATCTACCATACTCTGAATATTCGGGAGAATCAGTGGCATACAGATGTAATACTCTTAGAACAATATTTTGAATACTACTCACCTTCATACTATTTGTAAAATGTGATATCCTCTGCTGTTTAGTCTGAAAATGCCTCTGTATACATTGTCTCTCTGTACACGTTTTTACACAAATCTTGGCTGCAGTACTTGTAATAACACTCTCTTTTTGTGACTCTTTTATAATAAATGTAAGTCCATTCACAGCAATTTTCCATTTTCAGTATTAATAACATCTGTTTACAGTTCTTACCCATCTCTCTTTCTGTTTTTTCTGCAATAATTTGCTGTACTCTTAATTCATCACCCTCTAAGCGAACAAAGGAAGTTGCTCTTTCATTATAATAAAACTTTTGTTTCGGATGATTGGCTTTCACTTGCTCCTGAAATTAACACATTCTTTCAGACTGTAGCAAACAAAAAGAGGAGGCAATCTTTTCTCAAGCCTACCGTCAACAATTGACTGACCACCAAACAACAGGTAAACTTCATACAATGAAGTTTTTGTACATAACCTACATGTATATCTAGGCAGTCACTGTTAATGTTCTAAACTTATTCACAATTAGATTTGTCATCTCAAACTGATTATTAGACTGTGAATTATTTGGATGGGAAGTCACATGCTGGAATTTGCAATATTCTAAAATGTTATTAAAATTCATGCCTGCATAGTGTTTACCATAAGCTATGCCAACATCATCAGGCATTTTACATCTCAAAAACAACTTGAAGAAAGAACACCAACAGTAGTTGTTATATATATTTATGTATTTATACTTTGCTGTCCAGGTTAGTTCCACTAGGCCATTGGCCTCTCTTCAGGGAACACCAGAGATAGTGTTCATATTGACTAGAAGAAATTTGACCAGAGCACCACAGAATTTCCCCTTATCTTGTGCCTGTTTGTGCCACAGGATATTTTACTTCTAATACCTGATCTAGTAAAACTGAAAAAATAAATGTTCCCTAAGGCAATGCAGCTTCGGGGATTCACTAAGACATGCTAGAACAAGTGATAAACTAGTACTACTACTGATTAGAGCTTAGCACATCCATGTTGTAGTTCTGATAATCCTTTGAACTGAGACTGGAAATGCAAATATAGGAAAATATATACCAAGTCTGAAGTGGTGATATCTTAAAGTAGTACTGCTTTTCTGATGTACAGTGACATTCATGTTAGTATATAGTTAGGTAAAATGTAAGGGCTGAAGACCTCTACAAGAATGCTTATTTTTCTGATAATGAGCTTCCAAATTTGCTACTGCACTGCTGAATTTGCATTTTTTAAACATTTTCCAAAGTGCAGTTACAGTGCTATGAGTTACAACATGAAGTTTCTCACAACAGATGTTTGTTTAAAACTGAAAGATCTAGTACCCATATAGCAACGACTCCCACTGAAGTCAAGATTTACAATATAAAAATGTGTGTTTCAGCTACAAAAAAATGTAGAAACAAACACTTACAGGATTTAGCTGTATTCCAAAAGAAAATCCTAGTACAATTAAAATATCGCTGTACTAAATTGCATCTCTAAACGAAGTTTAATAAACTAGGATATGCAACATAAGATTCAAAATTGTCAATGCACCTCCAAGGGAAATGGTAATGCAAAATAAATAAGGCAGATACAGACTTCAATGCAAATACACCACCAATGTAGCCAAAACTTATAATAGTATGAACAACAAAGGAAACAGTAAATCAAATATATTAGATATGTAAAATATAATTCCATTCTGCCTCTGTGTCCATTTAACAAATCGCATGACCACTTGATGTGCAAGTGCTTGGTATAGGGTTTTACCTTGTTGATTTGTGTACAAGAACATATTTTTCTCTTCTGTCTTTTTTGGAAGTATCCAAAACACTGCGTTGGGTTCAATGAAAGAATACCTCTGTTCATTTTCCTGGACTCTGTTATACTGGCTGTAAGAACTGCCTTTTTGCTTTTCAACCAAATTAATGATTTACTGCTTTAGGGGTTAGAATAGCTCTGCGTTATATTTGATACATTTCACAGTGCGTCTTTGGATGCTTGCATAACTTGTGCTTACTCTTGTGTGCTCCTGAATGTTAGGATACTTTGCATCACTCCAGTTGTCTGTTTATTTTATTACATCCTGTCGAATACTTTTTTTCATTCATACAACATAGTGTTGAGTTTTAAAACTGTTAGTTAATTTGTGCTGATTCTAGTATGCTCTAGTCACATTTTAAAGTTTGTCAGATAATTTCTGTTTATGCTACCGTGCTTCTAAATGTTAGGATATTCATCGTTGCTCCAATTGGTTGTTCTATATTATTTATTTATTTATTTGACATTTGTTGACTAGGATAGTCCAACTGGGTCAAAGCTCTTTTCAGAGGAGTCCTGGGTAAAAAAGCTCCGAAGTACAATTATAAAAGATCAAAAATTACAGTAAATGTGTGATACAATGAGATTGTCTACAAATGCATTTACAATAATGAAGGCAAGAGAGAGTTAATTACAGGTATTGTTAAAATAGATAGTTATAAAAGTGACATATACTTGAGGGGTAATAGATAGTTCTACGAGTATCACATACTTGAAGGATAGCATACAGTGGGCAGATCAGCCAGTTAGTAAAGTAATGCAGGAGGTGGAGTTAGAAAGAGTAGGCATTAAGACAGTACAGCGGAAGTTGAGAACTGATAAGTGAAGTAGCCTATAAAGTGTCAGGAAATTGTCTCCTTACAATGGAGGTAGGTAGGAGAAAGATAGCATGAAGTAAAAGGCAGGAAGTGGGTGTTAGGAATCATGGTGTAATAGGAAGGAGACAGGTATTAGGAAGAAGAAGAGGAAGATAATATATTATTTATATCTTGCTGAACCATTTTAACTGTACTGAGTGTCACATATTAAAACTGTTAATTATTTTGTGCTATGTTAGTGCGTTTCTAAATGTTAGGTTAATTTGACATTGCTGCAGATGGCTGTTTATAATATTATAAGCCATTGAATGATTTAATTGTATAGTATGTCACATTTTAAAACTGTTAGTTCATTTAGTTCATTGCTTTAAGACAAAACAAGTTTACACTGCAACTGCCTATATTGTCCAATGAGCAGAGCTTTGAATTTACTGATCCTAAACTGCCTGCTTTTGATTTCTACCAGATTCACTATACAATCTTGAAATACTGAAATATCAAATTTCAGTATTTCGAGACTGAATAGTTGAACACCCACATACTCGAACACACAAAACCGCGAATAGCACAATCGTGACCATACATACACACATACACCTACCTAACTACACTAAAACAAACAAAAAAAAACACATCTCTCATCTCTAACACAAGATTCCTCCCCCTTTCTCTAACCTTTTACCTTCTACTACACTTAACATCACTCCAAACAACTTGCGCATACTACAAACCAACATCCATAACATCTTCACCTACAGAATCTCTTACCACCTTTTCTGAAGTAGCTTCTAGCCTATATGAACAGACATAATTATGTATACTAAAGTAAAAGTCCTTACCCTACAAAACAACAGGAATACTGCTGTTGATTATCATTAAAAAACAAAACAAAAAGGAAACAGCAACCCACTCTCCCACATACATATACCAACTTACCCCAATGTAGAGACATACATCTTAACCCAAGGTCCCATCACCTCCACTCTCTACCCCACTAACCCCTATAAATCTCTCAACTTCATATCCCTTAAACTACAAAGTATCAAAAACAAAATCCCAAAATTACATGCCTAGATAACTCACAAAAAACAGATATCTTAGCCACTACTGAGACTTGGTTAAAACTATACATTAAAGATATTGAATCTCTACCCCCTGGCTTTGCTTGTCTAAGATCAGATAGATCCAGTAAAAAAGGTAGAGGTGTTGCTCTGATATATCCAAATGCCTTTACTATAGTTCCATTTACTAAGCCTATCCCACAGCTTTCCACAGCTGAAACATTAATAGCCTTCCTAAAAATGAGTAACTGTAAAAGCCTCTGTATTGTAGTCCTATATATCCCCCAGGCAGCAACATTCCTATATTAGAAGAATTCCTTGCCTGGACAACAACTAATATAAAAATGAAACTATAATTCTGGGAGATGTTAATATCAACTGGCATGATATCACCCACCAACACCCTTCCACCAACATCAACCTATATAAAACTTTACCCAGCTAATGACTAACATAACTAGAGCCAACAAAAACATTGACAATGGCTCAATCCTGGAATGAATTATGGTCTCCGACCCAAATAGGATCTCCTCCTCAGGAACACTTCCTAATAGTATTAGTGACCACTTACCTGCCTTTATACTATGTAAAACCACCCCAACACTAAGTAAACACCAATATAAGCAAACTAGAGACGTATCCAATTTCTCCCAACCATCCTTAACATAACTTTACAGAGCATCAATTGGGATCTACTAAAATTCCATCTCCTTGATGCAGCTGTAGAGTTCTTCAACTCAGCATTTCTCAGGATTCTAAACACTTTAGCCTCACTCTGTCAAAAGAAAGTAAACACTAATCATGCCAGCTGGCCTTCCAAACCCAATAAGCAACTCGTGACTGCCAGCGACAAAGCATGGAAATCATGGCAAAAAAACTAAATTCTCCCTGACCTCACATGATATAAAGAGCTTCGTAATCAAGTAAAGCACCTAGTCATCAAAAATAAAAAAGAACACTATCTTAGTCTATAAAACCAACATAAACAAAACTCAAAAGAATTCTGGAGCGCCATCAATTCCTTACTAAATCCAGGCTCAAATAATAATCCTTGTCCAAATCTAGATAAAACAACTATTGACATAGCGTCCCTCTTTGGGCGGCCACGGTGGTGCAGCGGTTAGCATTGCCGCCTCACAGTAAGAGGTTCTCTGGTTCAATCCTTGGCTGGGGTGCCTTCTGTGTGGAGTCTGCATGTCCTCCCTGTGGTTGCGTGGGTTTCCTCTGGGTGCTCCGGTTTCCTCCCACATCCCAAAGACATGCTGTAGGTGGATTGGACACACTACATTGACCCTAGCTGTGAGTGTGTGCATGTGTGTGCCTTCTGTGGAAGGTTGGGTGCCGGGCTGGCAACTTGACACTGTAAAACTCCACTGCCAATCATGAGCGAACGGTGATCCGTTGTGGCGACCCCTAACCAGGAAAAGCCGATAGAAGAAGAAGAAGACATAGCGTCCCTCTTTAACTCGTATTTCATTAATAGCATAGCTAACCTCACCACCACCTTTCCACAAGCTAACTGCACCCTACAGATCCACCTTCACAAAAAAACCTGTACTTCCTCATTACCCTGCTTTTCTCTCTCACCTGTACCTACCACCACTATAACTAAACTGCTTCTTAAACGCAAACCTGGCACCAACCCCCTGACAACCTACCTCCAGAATTCCTACAAATATAAGCCACCTCTACTGCCTACCCTAGCAGCATACTTCTTAGAAGATCCATTCAGGAATACCATGTACCCTCAATATGGAAAAAACACATGCTCTTTCTCTCCATAAAGGTGGCAATAATACTGACACTGCCCAACACAATGCATCTGAAATTCTCCAGGTGCAACTAACACTAGGTAAGACTGCAATCCAAATTGTAGCTTGCTACAGATCCCCCACCATGCCCCAAGATTCTCACTACACCATTCTAAACATACTGGAAAATATTAAGATACAACCCAACACCCTAATACTGGGTGATTTCAACTACCCTGCCATTAACTGGGAAAACTACTTGGGTACCAACTCCTTTTCCCAACGGTTCTTGGAATTCATAAATTCCAATGCCCTGGATCAACTAATCCATTGTCCCACCAGGGGCTCCAATATCCTAGACCTGGTCATTACTAACATGGGAGATAGATGTTCCACACCAGTGGTCACCCCCTCATTGGTCAGGTCTGACCATAAGCAAATCATCTTTGGCATCCACATCCCACCCCCACACCCCAGTAAGGAAACCTCCTTAAAAAACTTCTCCAAAGCCAACTTCATGCTACTGAAGTCAGAAGTGACAAACGTCACAACACCCACACAGGTGGGATCTTGAAGTTCGACTGCAGAATCCTACACTAAGGCACTGTATGAGCACATCCACTCGTGCATGAATCGTGCCATCCCAAACAGAACCAAGATGTTCTTCTCGAAAAAAAGGAAGCTAATCTGGTGGTCCCCTCCTATAAACAAACTATACAATAGAAGGAAGAAACTGTTGCAGAAAAGA
The DNA here is from genome assembly GCF_019279795.1 of Protopterus annectens. Lineage (NCBI taxonomy): Eukaryota > Metazoa > Chordata > Ceratodontiformes > Protopteridae > Protopterus > Protopterus annectens. The sequence continues at coordinate 27,987,690 of NC_056739.1, read as the reverse complement.
GGAAAATCCCAGGATGCAAAAAACTCCCTCACCAGCCTCAGTAAGAAGCTGAAACCCTCATAAAATCCTCAAAAGCTAGTTACGAAAATAAAATTGCCAAAGATTCCAAAGACAACCACAAGGCATTCTATAGTTATGTCAAGAATCTAAATGGCAATGCTCAGAGCTGCTCTGAGCTACAACAGGATGGCATTAAATATACTCATCCCAAGGATATTGCCAATATCCTGGCAGATCGATTTAGTGCCAACTTCACCCCCCCCTCTCACCCCCTAAAGGGCCCATCTCAATTACAAAAGACTGCCAAATTCTGATAATCACAGCCACACAGGTAGAAACCGCACTCTCCAAAGCTAAGAATACAGCATAAATGGGACCAGATGACATCCCAGGCTGTGTACTACATGAACTACAAAATGAACTGGTACCTCACCTAAGTGTCATGTTTAATCACAGCCTCACCTCAGGCTTTGTGCCCACTGAGTGGCGCACAGCTACAGTTATCCCGCTCCACAAGGGAGGATCCGCCTTGGATCCTGAAAACTACCGTCCCATCAGTCTGACAAGCCCGATCTGCAAGGGAATGGAACGCATTATCGTGGAACTTATAAACAAAGACATTGGCAACCTTCAAACACTAGACCCCACCCAGTTTGTCTCCTGAATCTGACTGACTTATTCGAATCAGTCTCCAGAGCTATGGTCGAGGGTAAGGCAGTCCACACAGCCTATCTGGACCTCCCCAAGGCCTTCGACACCATCCCCCACTCTGGAATAATAGATAAACTTGCTAAGCTGGGCATAAATCCCTACATCACTCGATGGGTTGCTAACTGGCTTACTGACAGAACCCAGACTGTAAAAGTAGCCGACTCCAAATCCAGCTCCAGACAAGTGACAAGTGGAGTACCTCAGGGTTCAGTCCTGGGACCATTCTTGTTTGGCATCTATTTCTCTGAAGTACAGGCCAACACTAAGGGAGTCTGGCTAACAAAGTTTGCAGATGACTGCAAACTGGGAGCCATTATTGAATCCCCAAATGATGTGGATATTTTACAAAAGGGTCTCACAGAAACACATGCCTGGTGCCAGAGCCATGGGCTCAAGCTTAATGCCAAGAAATGTATAGTTATCCCCTTTGGAAAAAAACATGTACCCATGAATTACCACATAGGTGGCAGGACACTAAACATCAGAAGTGTGATGAGAGACTTAGGGACACAGGTGGACAGTGGTCTCACTTTCGATAACCACATCACCACAACAGTCAGAAAATCCTTCTATGTGCACACCTCATCACTAAGGGCTTTTCATCCAGAAAAAAGGAGGTCATTGTCCCACTGTACTAATCCTCATTAGACCCATTATAGAGTATAATGCCCCATTTGGTATGTACCTCACAAGACATCTGCAATAGCTGGAAAGGCCACAGAAATACCTCACTAAAAGAATCACACACCTAAAGCAGATGCCATATGCTGATGGTCTAAAAAAACTCCAGCTATACTCTGTGGCATATCGTCTACTCAGAGGTGATCTCTGCTTAACATACAAGGCCATGTCAAAGCCTGAGCTGTTGGACATGCTCCACTTAAAGAAATCCCAATCCCTCAGAGTCACATGCTCCAGGGATCTAAACCTTGTCATCACAATGAACAAAACATGCTGGCAGGATAGGTTCCTGACCCAGAGACTCCCCATACTCTGGAATAGACTGCCCATACATGTCAGGCAGAGTGCCTCCTTGGCCCTCTTCAAAAGGAACCTTGATGATTGGATGGGAGTAGGAAATTCACCAAGGGGATCATGTCAGTCGCCCTGCTAGACAGGGGTCCAGAGAAGTAAATATTGTGGGAAGAAATATCCAGGGAATTGTTATGGCTAGGCTTGCATAGGCCCCTAGGGCCGATAGCCTAGTACCAACCTATGAACCAACTTTCAACCTCTTGCTATCCTCTCACCCATCTCTAAGATCATAGAAAATGCATTCACACTCAATTACTGAATTATATGCTTCAAAACCAGTTCTCCTTCTCCTACTCACATGGTTTTAGGCCTAGTCAGAGTACTACTACAGCTCTAATATCCTTCATGGATACAGTTAACTGAGATGCTGGAAAAATAATTTCTTCACTCTTTCTTGACTTCTCTAAGGCCTTTCATATTGTCTCCCACCACCTTCTTCTTACTAAACTGAACTCATTTTTGCATTTTCCAGTTCCTACCCATACCATCAAAGGTATACCTTAGGTATAAATTAATGTACCTCAAAAATTAACTTTTAAAAGCATAGGACCCCCCCCAAGCCAATAGGACCAAAAAACTGAGGAGCAGGTGTTATCAACCTATTTTCCATTATTCCAAATAATGAAGCATTCAAAATGTTTCATAACAGTTTCCTGGACCATCATGTTTTGTCTAACAATAAAGAAAATTTTATTGTAGATATAACATCTTTGGTTCTAAATAACACGTTTATATACTTTGAAGGTAAGCTTTTTAAATAAATCAAGGGAGAAGGTATGGGCAATGCTTGCATACCAGTTTCTGCCTAAGGTTCCTCAATGATATTTTTATTTTATGGGATGGCCCCTTTGGTTTAATTATGAAATATTTGGATACTACCACCCAGTTTCTTAAATTCATTTCACATGTAGACTGGACTAGAATAAATTATCTTGACAGTCTGATTGCAGAGACAGACAATAGTTTTAAATCCACAATTATCAGGAAACCCACCTTCAGTAACACCTATTTCCACTTTTCAAGTTGCCACCCTTTGGCCCAGAAGAAAAGCATAGCAAAAGGGCAGTATATTAGGATGGCCAGGATTACTTCTAATAAAGATGACTTACTTAAAAAAAATGGATAATGTTTCTAAAATGTTCATTTCTAGAAGTTACCCAGAGGAATTAGTTTATAATTTAAAGACAGAAATGTTAAGAGAGTGGGAAAAAAAATGTAAACCTCTCTTAGGGGTAGGTTTGGATAAGAATGCTAGTATGCATGAGAATGAAAGAATCATTCCAAACGAAATATGAATGTGCTATAGTTCTGGAATACAGTAAATATGTAAATGAAATTAAACATATAGTGAACAATTGGACTATATTTAAGGTTTGCCTTGAAAGTTTCAATTTAGTGTTTATATCATATTATCATACGATGTAAACAGCGAACACTATTTCATTGTACTGATAATATCGAAACAACAAAATATTGAATGGAACAGCAAATTTTTTCCCAGGGAAAACATTCACTGCTCTATAAAAAAAAAAGTAAATAAATAAACTTGAACACAAATTCGCTGCTCTGTAAAAAAAATAAATAAATAAACCTGAACACAAATTTACATGGGGGGCTTCGCACCCCCCCCCCCCAATTAAATATACTATTGCACCATATTGGAGGAAATGGCAAAGTCCCGAAGACGGCCCAACAAATGTTTTCCCTGGGAAAAAATTTGATCTTCCGTGACTTCGCTATTTTGCCATTTCGACAGTATCGGATCAACTAAATAGCATTCACTATTTAGTCCATTTGATAGTGCCATATAGACCCTCAATTTATTAGCCAGGGAGCCATTATTCACATACCAGATGGCACATAATGTAAAAAATATTTTAGAAGTGGTCCAAAATATTACACACTGTTCTGGCAGACAAGCAAAAGGGATGGTAAGATATGTTTTTTGCAAACAATGTGCTTATATTTTGGAGGAAGACACAATTGTTTTAAAACCTTTATTAAGATGCAGGATTTATTTTTATGGGGGAAACTGTCAATGTAAGGGGGTCATCTATCTAACAATGTGCTCGACCTGTCTGGCATTTTATGTTGGTAAAAGTAAAAGAAATATGTGTAAAAGGATTTACAAGCACTTGCATGACAAAAAAATAGGAATGCATTATACAAACATTCTATCTGCTATGTACAGTTTGACAAGATTCAGTTTGTTATACTAGAAAAGATTGTTCCCAACCCTAGGGGAGGTGAATAGCAAATAAAATTAGAATATAAAGAACTTTTGTGGCAACTTAGGTTAAATGCTACCACCACTCTAGGCCAGGATGACTTTATCTATTCCTGCACTGTTGAAACGTAATGCTTTGAAATTGTAATTTAATGACTGTTTATTAGTAAAAGGTTTTAAATATTAAGTTATATAAGGGATTGTTCTTTCTGTTCCAAAATGTAAAGCTTTATATACAATATATTAAATGTTACTTTTTTTATATTTTGTAAATTCCATGTGTAACATAAACATAGGCAGGTTTCCAAGTATTTATTAGATAATTAATGAATTAGGATATGTAGGCCGGTCTTCCCTACATTATTTCTTTATATAGAACTGTAAAGGCTAGAGTGAGATTATTATATTATTCTGATAAAGTCCTAATAATAGGACAAAAGCACTTAATAAAATATTATTGCGTAACATTTGACTGGTGACCACCTGGTTCTAACATTATCTTTTCATTGGTTAGTGGTCTTGTTTGGGAAAATTTTACCACTGTCTTGGATTCCTTACTTTAGGAAGGAAAATACAGGCAAAGAATATACAAGGTAGTTGAAACAATGATAACAGAAAGGGATCACACTAGGTATGTCACATACCTAAAGGTAAGAAAGAAACATAAAAGAGGTTACAGTTAGCACACACACACAAAAATAAATAAATAAAAAGTAAACAACC